>NC_057814.1:627922212-627954132 GCF_018294505.1 Triticum aestivum | reverse complement strand
AGGTATTGCCCGATGCCGTTGACCTTTGCCGGTTTTCGTTTTAAAAAAAACCCTTCGTTTAAAAAAAACCCTAGATCGGTTTTTTTTCGGTTTTATTATTTTTGCGAGCGTTCACCGAACCGTTCGTTTTAACGAACGCGTTCGTCGGTTTTTCTCTGTTAACGAGCGTCCGTTATTTAACCGTTCGTCCGTTTTTTCTTTTTCGTCGGATTTTCTCGTTATTTTCTCACATTCGATTTCTGATCGAATCTTCGATTCTGTTTAACTTCTCGCTCGTTTATCAGAATCAGGCGATTCAAGCGCCTAGAGTTTCGTCTCGAAATTCTCTTTCCGTTTAACCTACTCAAACAAGTTTTTGCTACAGTAAAATTTGACCTAGATCCAGATTAGCAAACGAAGTTTCTTTCTTTCGCCGTTTGACTTTCGTTGCTTCTTTCGAGTTGATTCTTTTTGCAAACCGGAGTTCTTAAGTTGAACTTTCTGGTTGGATCTTTCATTCGAGTTTTACTTGTGCATTAGATGAGTACTGATTGTATGCTTGTTTGTTTGCGATAGAGTACCCGGAGTGTGCCGCTTGTTTCTTCGACTCGCTAGGTTTTGCGGATCATCAGCAAGGCAAGTAACACTTTGATCATACCCCGTTCATACCCAGTTTTATTGCATTAGATCTATTTCCTCAAACACTTGCATGATTAGGATCTACTTAAACTTTGGGTTTTGGGAAGTAGTTGAGGTAGTACCTATTACCTGTTTCATTTATCAAACCCTTGGGAGTTACTTCTACGTTGCTATTATATTGCCATGCTATGCTCGTAGACGTGGATTGGGTTTGAGAGAAATTCATGACAGATGTGAGATGTTTATTAATGGTTCAACTTAAGGTGGCAACTAAAACTCACATCTGGGTGGATTGAGGCACCTGGAGAACCCAGTGTTGTCTGTATGTATAAGGTCCGCCACCCAGGCTCAAAGGGATCATAAGATTATTCATGCTAGTAACTTCCGTGTGCAGCCACAAACTATTATGGGCTCTAGAATAGCTGAGTAGGTTACAGGATCTCTTGAAGAGGTGGACTAGCAGATGTAGGGGAAAGTAGTTGTACCGGTCCATCCAGAGTAAAGAGTGATTGTTTCTGAAAGACTGTGTCTCGGTCATCCGTTTCTCAAACATCATGTAGTGCGAGAATCAAGCGGAGGCGATCGAGTCTTGTGGGGAAAAGTGCGCAAACCTCTGCAGAGTGTACAATCTAATCATGGTTAGCCGTGTCCCCGGTTATGGACAACTTGAGTATCTAGTACCTGGATTATCATTTGAATCTCATCACTATGTTACTACTAATTAATTTTGTTGGGTTATTGATGATTTTTAATTGGGATTGAGATGCTGTCAACCATCTCAATGTTTCACAACCACCATGATAGTTAAATAAAATTTATTCCTTTGAAGTAGGATAAAATTGGCTTTTCGCAAAAACTGTAACCATAGAGCTTTCCACCAGCCATATATGCATGTAGTATAGCATTGTTATTGTTCATTGTTCTCTATGTGTTACATTGCCAGCATATTCTATGTGCTGACCCGTTTTCGGGCTGCAATGTTTCATGTTGCAGACTTTTAAGACGACGAGTAAGGTGCTTTAGGTCGTGGTCTTATACTCAGTGATGCCGCTGGAGTTGATGGACTCACTTATCTTCCAAGTCTTCCGCTGTTATCGTTATTAGATGGCCTTAAGCCATGCTTATCATACTTAATCTCTTTGGAGATATTCGATGTAATAAGTGTGTGATTGCTACTCTGTTATAAATCCTCCATTTGTACTGTGCGTGTCAGCATTACTGATCCAGGGATGACACTGGTGCACAGCAGCACAGGCCATTTGAGGTCTGGTCGCTACAATCATTTGCTACTCATGTTAAAAATTTGTTTGAACAACGTCCTCTACTTAAACACAATTTGCCTATTGAAACTCTTGGAGGTCCTCCTCCATCTAAAGGTGATCCTGTGTTTGAATTAAAACAATTGCGTGACACTTTGAAATATGCTTATCTTCATGAAAAGAAAATATATCTTGTTATTATTAGTGCTAAACTTTCAAAACATGAAGAAGAAAGATTATTGAAAGTTCTTAGGAAGCACCAAGCTACTATTGGATATACTCTTAATGATTTAAAGGGCATCAGTCCCACTCTATGTTAGCACAAAATTAATATGGAACCTGATGCTAAACCAGTTGTTGATCACCAACGTGAGTTAAATCCGAAGATGAAAGAGGTGGTAAGAACGGAAATATTAAAACTTCTGGAAGCAAGTATAATCTATCCCATAGCTGATAGTAGATGGGTAAGTCCTATTCATTGTGTCCCTAAGAAAGGAGGTATTACTTTTGTTCCTAATGATAAGAATGAACTTATTCCACAAAGAATTGTTACACGCTATAAAATGGTAATTGATTTTAGAAAATTAAATAAAGCAACTAGAAAGGATCATTACCCTTTGCCTTTTATTGATCAAATGCTTGGAAGATTATCTAAACACACACATTTCTGCTTCCTTGATGGATATTTTGGCTTTTCACAAATACTTGTTTCTCAACCTGATCAAGAAAAGACCAGTTTTACTTGTCCTTTTGGTACCTATGCTTATAGACATATGCCTTTTGGTTTATGTAATGCACCTGCTACATTTCAAAGATGTATGATGGCTATATTCTCTGACTTTTGTGAAAAGATTGTTGAGGTTTTCATGGATGACTTTTCTGTTTATGGGAAGTCTTTTGATGATTGTTTAAGCAATCTTGACCGAGTTTTGCAGAGATGTGAACAAACAAATCTTGTCTTGAATTGGGAGAAGTGCCACTTTATGGTTAATGAAGGCATTGTCTTGGGTCATAAAATTTCTGAAAGAGGTATTGAAGTGGGCCAAGCTAAGGTTGATGAAATTGAGAAAATGCCATGTCCTTAGGACATCAAAGGTATTCTTAGTTTCCTAGGTCATGTTGGTTTCTATAGGAGATTTATCAAAGACTTCTCTAAAATTTCTAGGCCTCTCACTAACCTTTTGCAAAAGGATATCCCTTTTGTTTTTGATGGTGATTGTCTTGAAGCCTTTGAAACACTCAAGAAAGCCTTAATTTTTGCACCTATTGTTCAACCACCTGATTGGAACTTGACTTTGAAATTATGTGTGATGCTAGTGATTATGCCGTTGGTGCTGTTCTAGGACAAAGAGTTGATAAGAAATTGAATGTTATTCATTATGCTAGTAAAATTCTAGATAGTGCTCAAAGAAATTATGCTACTACTGAAAAAGAATTCTTAGCAGTGGTGTTTGCTTGTGATAAATTTAGACCTTATATTGTTGATTCCAAAGTAACTGTTCACACAGACCATGCTGCTATTAAATATCTTATGGAAAAGAAAGATGCTAAACCTAGACTTATTTGTTGGGTTCTCTTGTTACAAGAATTTGATCTACATATCATTGATAGATAAGGAGCTGAGAACCCCGTATCTGATAACTTGTCTAGGCTTGAAAATGTGCTTGAAGACCCACTACCTATTGATGATAGTTTTCCTGATGAGCAGTTAGCTGCAATAAATGTTGCTAATAGTACTCCTTGGTATGCTGACTATGCTAATTACATTGTTGCGAAATATTTACCACCTAGCTTTACATACCAACAAAAGAAAAAATTCTTCTATGATTTAATGCATTACTTTTGGGATGACCCACATCTTTATAAAGGAGTAGATGGTATTATTAGACGTTGTGTACCTGAGCATGAACAGGGACAAATTCTATGGAAATGTCACTCCGAAGCTTATGGAGGGCATCATGCTGGAGATAGAACTGCTCATAAGGTATTGCAATCTGGATTTTACTGGCCTACTCTCTTCAAGGATGCCCGTAAGTACGTCTCATCTTGTGATGAATGTCAAAGAATAGGTAATATCGGTAAGCATCATGAAATGCCTACGAATTATTCACTTGATGTTGAACCATTTGATGTTTGGGGATTTGATTACATGGGACCTTTTCCTTCCTCTAATGGGTATACACATATTTTGGTTGCTGTTGATTACGTTACTAAATGGGTAGAAGCTATTCCAACTAGTAGTGCTGATCACAACACCTCTATTAAAGTGCTTAAGGAAGTTATTTTCCCAAGGTTTGGAGTCCCTAGATATTTAATGACTGATGGTGGTTCACACTTTATTCATGGTGCTTTCCGTCAAATGCTTGCCAAGTATGATGTTAACCATAGAATGGCATCACCCTATCATCCTCAGTCTAGTGGTCAAGTTGAACTTAGCAATAGAGAAATAAAATTAATTTTGCAAAAAACTATCAATAGGTCCAGGAAGAATTGGTCTAAGAAATTAGATGATGCACTTTGGGCTTATAGAACAGCATATAAAAATCCTATGGATATGTCTCCTTATAAAATGGTTTATGGAAAAGCTTGTCATTTACCTCTAGAGTTAGAAAATAAAGCATTTTGGGCAGTTAAAGAACTCAACTATGATTTCAAACTTGCTGGTGAAAAGAGGTTATTTGATATTAGCTCATTAGATGAATGGCGAACCCAAGCTTATGAAAATGAAAAATTATTCAAAGAAAAAGTTAAAAGGTGGCATGACAAAAGAATTCAAAAGCGTGAGTTTAAAGTCGGAGAATATGTTCTTTTGTACAACTCTCATTTCAGATTCTTTGCAGGAAAGCTCCGCTCAAAATGGGAAGGCCCATATGTCATCAAGGAGGTTTACCGGTCTGGAGCCATCAAAATAAATAATTCCGAAGGTACTAACCCGAAGGTTGTCATTGGGCAACGAATAAAGCATTATATCTCAGGTACGCCTATTAATGTTGAAAGTAATATTATCCAAACTTTGACACCGGAAGAACGCATAAAAGAGTCCTTCCGGAACACTCCAGAATCGTGAAAATAAGGAGGTACGTGATACGGTAAGTAAACGGACTCCGAAAAATCCGAAAAAATATTTTTTATCAGTTTTGGAGTTTTTTAGAATTTTGGAAATAAAGAAACTACCAGGAAGCATCCCCTGGTGGGCGCAAGACACCAGGGCGCGCCAGGCTTGCCTGGCGGCTTGCCTGGCGCGCCCAGGTGGGTTGTGCCCACCTGGGACCCCTTCCGTACTCCGTTTTTCTTCCATGTACTTGTCCTCCAAGATAAAAAAATCTATATATACTTCCCGAACCTCTTGATCACCGTATCGCGGAGAAATCCTCTGTCCTCTTTTCTAGTTGTTTTCTGCGCAGTTCTAAAAATATGTCGTCTCAAGACTCTGATGGAGAGAGCTATGTTTCGCATCTCGTTGCTGACCCAAAACCTATGGGGACCTATCTCCTTATGGTCGAACTACGGATGACGAGGAGGATGCTCACTTAATGAGGATCGATGATTCAAGCTCAGAGGAGGAGGATGTGCCTCTACCTCAACCTGGGGATATGCACGTGAAATTCAAGAAACCAAGTCTCCCTAAGAGAGCTAACCGTTCTAAAAATCTATCTATTCCTTCTCGTTTTGGCAGAAAAGCAAAGGGGATTTATGTGACAAGATCTTGAAGCTGGAGTTGGAAGTCGATGACTTAAAGGAGGAAATTGCTCTCCTCAACTACAATATAAAAAAGTTGAAGGCACAATTGTCACCACCATCATCTTCTTCACCGCCAATAGAGAACTGTGTATCGGGTATGGGCACTCCCCTTGGCTTCCGCCAAGCTTGGGGGAGGTGCCCCCGTATCGTATCATCCCACTATCTTTTTGCATTTACTTATCTTAGTTCGATCTTTTTGCTTTAGATGAAATAAAACTTTAATTCGATCCTTTCTTCTTTGTGAGTTTGCTTAGTGATCTATCATTGTAATCGTGTGCAAGTTATATAATAAATTTTAGTTTGAGTTTTTTGCTTTCTTTACTTTAATGTTGCAAATAAAGAAAAGAAATAAGAAAGAAAGAAAAAGAGAAAAGAAATAAATGCAAGAAAGGAAATAAATCAATAAGATCATATACTAATCCTATGTTAGGTGATGGCACCACATAAGGAAAGGTATAAGTAGAAAATTTTATTAGAGATTGACAAACATAGCATTAGCCAATGATGCAACTCATGAAAGAATTAATAAGGGAAGAGAAGATTCACATATAAATATACCATCATAGAAATCTTTTGTGATTGTGAGCCCTCATCAAAATATTATATGCCAAAATTGTTGACGTTGGACAAGGAAGACAACTTAATGGTTTATGTTTATGAGTGAGTAGCTATTTCTGGAATCATACCATCCCATCGTGGACATATAGCTACATCAAATTTCTCACAGCTATGATGTATGGAGGTGCTGACTCGACAAGTGGAGGCAACAACACAAGGTGACTACCATTTTGTTGTATTTTCGAGTTCCAGGTCTCAAGACTAGTTGTACCTCGCAATGCGGTGTTTTGATATCATTCTCCTTGTTGAAATATTTGCTTGGAGATTGCTTGAAGTCACTCCTTAAGTTAGAAACCCTTGATCCGGCTTTTCTGGTTAGATCCAGCGATGATGATGCCTACATGTCATTCCACTTTGGAGGCTTGCTTTATAGGAACTTTAATCGCAGTCTAGATGTTGTCAAGGGTAATCTTAGATGTTGTTTCTCATTGATGTGTGCCTTTGATAGATCTAACATGATTTTTTTAGGGTCATGCATTTTTCCTTTGTGGTTGTGTGAATCCTTGATGTCTCGACTTGTTTTTGAAATGTGTTGTTGCAGTGGACGGGTATAATGATCTCCATTTGACCGACTGTTTTTAACATGTGTCCACCACCGAAGGCACAACAAACAACCGAGACTTCTTATTCCTTGAAGAAAACAGATGAATCAATATAAATCAACAAACCTAGGACCATGTCATTGTAACCAACACCCCTGATAAGCTACAACCAGCCGCAAGATGAGAGATAACAACACACAAAACCCTAACCAAATTTGATGCCTTCCATGCTTGCGCTCAATACAAAACATACCAAGTGAAACACTCGCCGCCGAGAAAAAGAATCAAGCTGTGCAGTAGACTTTGGTCATTCTCATTTTGGAGTAGATGGTGGCTTAACAACAGCCACCAGCCACTTTGCTTGCAGCTTTGCCAATAACACCCCATTCATGGCAATTGATCTCGTACCTTATCTCCCATCAAACAGGCCATATATGGTGTGACCCAAATGATGCCAGGGAGATGGCCCCGTTAGGCCCTAGAGGGACATGCATGGCGTCCTCCAATGAAGTAGAGCCATCGAACCCTGAGCACCACCCATGTGTTGGGACATATGGTACTCTACCCTAGCGATTTTTTTTCTTTTGAACCTGCATCACACCTAGTGAGACCCTGCACCTCCGTAAGCTCAAAGAAACAGCCTACATGGCCGTCTCCCGGATGTGTGAATAGGCGTAGAATAAGAGTATGGGCTTGCTGGGCGAAACTAGCCCGCTGATGTGCAAGACAAGATAGTAGTGGTGCTTCAAAAAAAAGTTGATAGTGCTGTCTCCAAAATCGGCACCAAGGTTCTGCAGCTGCCATTTGGAGAGATGCGTCAGGAAGACACTTTGGAGCTTCTCCGATTGTGGTTGAACAGGATAGTATACAGGTGCTCTTCCCAACAGGTTATTATTTCTTTTTTGACTAAGCGCAGCAACACGATGCCTTCATTTGTATGAAGGAAGGAGATGGTTTTTATTACAAAGTTGCATGGGCGTAGCTAGCAAAGAGAGCCCATGCACACAAGCAAACTGAAGAAACTGTCGTGCTTATCCATGGTTGCCCGTAGCAATTTTGTATGCATTGCATGTGTGTCTCAGTTGGAGCTGATTGAGGAAAAACAGAGAAAAAATCATCATCTGCACATTTTTTCACTACTAGGAAAAGGCTTATAGGTGGGGCGGGCGTGGACTTGCACCCGCCATAGCTATTTTGGAAAATTTGCAGTGGCGGGTGCTATAAACTGCTCGCTACTGGCTATCCACATAACAGTGGCTGGCGTAACTGCGTAATTTGGGAGCCACATCTCCAACACTCTTGCTAATTTCTCCAAAGGCGAAAAGCAACCATGGCAGGCACGTACAACAGGCTCGGCACTCGTGCCATGCTAATCAGTGGCCGGCAGTTTCTAGCGACCGTCACGGCTATTTGCGTGACCCACCCCCATCGGTTTCAAATTTTTGTAGGATTTTGCAGTGTCGAGTCCTATTACACGCCCGCCACAGCTGTATTGGTCACCCTGCCACCTACCAATCAAATATAATTGTGGCGGGTGTTATCTGCCAATCGTCACTCTTTTGCATGACCTTATCCATCCGACCGCAGCAAGTCACACCTTATCCATACAGACATAAATCTTTCTCCCTTTGTCTTTCTCGTTCGGTTCGCCGTCATCGCCGACATCGTGGCGTCCTACTCTGACTCAACCGGCGAGGTCGTGGTCTGTTGCTTCAAACGGCGTCGCGGACCTAATCTTCCCCGTCGCCCACGCCATCCATCGCCGCCTCGAAGTCCTCAGTCTTGCCTTCCAAGGCCACCTCCAACTACTTCCCAATCACAATGTTCCGCACCTTCCTCCGCCTCAAATGTCATCGGCGTCCCCCTCAAACTCGCCATCCGCATCCGCCATCGTCCTCGTCCTGCCCGCCATCTCCATCCGCCCGGGTAACCTCACCTCCCCTCTCTCTGTTAATGGAGATTATAGTTGTTCTCATTTATTATAATTGTACATTAGCAGCATTACGTTAGTGTAGTTAGAATCTGTTATAGGATGTAATGTAATTGTCTCTTGTTATATGATGTACCATTGAATCATTGTAATTGGACCTCTTAAATTTGAATGCTTGTGCTAGAGGACTATGTACTGCATATATGAACCAACATACAGTACCATATATTATTCATGATGCAAATATTCATAATGAGTGTCATTGTTTTCGCAAAACATTGATTAAGTTCCGTTTCACTTAATTACTGGCACTCAATTTGTCCATTTTCTAGCAAAGGTCATGCCAATTTTTTCCGCAATATTTTAACTTTTTATGGGCGAGCTACTTAACTATATTTTTCGTCAGGTGGATAATACTCAGTCTTAATCCACAAACTGAGATGAGAGTTGTTCTAAGAGAAGGACACCGACTGTTGTCGTAGGGGGTCATCTTTCTTCTTCTCTTCCTCTTAGACTTTGGTAAAGCAGCAGAAGAAGATGAAGGACGACCATCACCGACAGTCAAAAATACAGTGAGTGAGTGAGTGTACACCATATATAAAACCACTTGAGAGATGACCCGACTGTTGTCTTAGGGGGACGTTCTTCTCCCTCATCCTCCTCAAAGACCTTGGTAAAGCAGGAGGAGAGGGGGAAGAACGACCATCACCGACAGTCAAAACTACAGAGAGTAAGTGAGTGTACACTATATACACGACCACTTACAAGATGAACGAATTTAAGAGCGAGAAATTTTCCACCCAAAGGACAAATGTGGATTGTTGTCATAATAGTTCTATCTCTTATATTGACTAGCAAAAATGTCCGTGCGTTCCAACGGGATAAAAGAAAATTATATGCTCAAATGCCGTAACAGAATAAGCATGCCTCAAGAACCCCACCGACACCATACACGTACCTTCTGCACGAGTGTTTTGTGCACACGTCTCCACCCACACATGTTCCTCCTTCATCTGCACTTTGTGCACGCCCCAAGGCAACCGCGACTTCGTCCTTGTCAACCGCGGGGACCGGTGTCGCTGGACTCAACCGGGGTGGCGTAAACTACAGTAGCTAGACGTGAACGCCCATGCGTCAGCATGTCTTCACGCCGGCAGAAGACAACATTGACATGGCTAAGTTCCCAAGTCCTCTTCTTCGATGCCATATCCATCGGGGCGAGCTCGCCCTCTTCCCAGTGATGTTGTGGGCTGGGTTTAAACTTGGGCATTACTCCAGACGACCAAGTTTAGGTAGCTCAATCTTGAACTTTCTAGCTCGAGTCAATAGTAGGCCCGAGCTGAAGGAAAAAAAGTCTAGTTTAGCTGGGACTTTTTTCTGTTCACCAAGCAACATTAAGAAGACATGATAGTTCCATCAAAACAAAAGAACATACACACATCAAAATATATATTTGCAAGCACACGCCCGGTCAAATGAATCAGATTAACATATTTCTCAAGGTGATGTGAGTTCTTTATTACGCAGGTAAAGGGTTACATGTTTTTGATTCTTAACTTCATTGTTGATTTTACATGTAAATAAATCTTTCATGTTTTTAGAGAGAGAGAGGGGGAGAGAGAAAGAGAGAGAGAGAAAACCTTTATCTATATATCTGTTCAGTTTACGCGAACTCAAAGGCAGAAACTAAAATTCTAGTTTAGCTGGGAATTTTTTCTGTTCACCAAGCAACGTTAAGAAGACATGGTATTTCCATCAAAACAAAAGAACATACACACATCAAAAATAATATTTGCATGCACATGCCAGGTTAGAAGAATCAGATTAAAATATGGAAGCATTACCTGAACTCTTTCCTCTACCCTGTTTGTACATCAAATCCTCATCACCATCTGAATCATCTTTGTTGTCTGAACTTCTCACAGTGTCAGGATCAATAAGAGAACGACATAGCTTGCACAATGAGATAAAATCTAAAAGCGGATTTGTGTTCATCTGCCCACGGGATATTGGAATGACCACACCATCATCATCGTAAGCCAAGAAATCACCATGGGAATCTTCCAGCGAGTCACTACCAGTGTCACTGTCACCAATATCCTCGTGCACATCACTGACAAAATACTTAAGGAAAAGAAACCACAGTGACATCACTTTTGAACTATCAGGATTGATAACTTCCAGATTTCTGCCAAGATGGCAGCACACACATGGGCGTTCCGAGCAGCCATAACAACGCGATGATGCCGGGCTAAGCTGTTGGCACATATCCCGACCTCGACTGCGAAACTCATTGAGCGCTTTCCGGCGAGATACATACGTACGAGCCGGTACTTCCTCAATCAGTTTGTAGCAACCGCCACTGCAAATTTTCCAAAATATCTATGGCGGGTGCAAGTCCACGCCCGCCCCACCTATAAGCCTTTTCCTAGAAGTGAAAAGATGTGCAGATGATGATTTTTTCTCTGTTTTTCCTCAATAAGGTCCAACTGAGACACACATGCAATGCATGCAAAATCCCTACGGGCAACCAAACATGTCCTATGTGAATGTAAAATCGACCACGTTCCTAAAACCAAAAGAATTAATAGACCATGTTCGCATGCAAAATCGTTAAATAAAGCTGGAGCACGTTCACATTAAAAAATGGTAAATCAAAGCGACCAATTTCAGATAAAAAAAAGAGGTGACGCGAATATCAATACTTGCTATTTGACGCGAATGAAACATAAAGAAAGTATTAAAAATCGCTGCGGATAAGCACTGCACCAAAATCCTTACTCTTTCCTTCCCAAAATGCGAATATCAACACTTGCTATTTTTGTCCCAATCGGCTAGCTTATAAGCAGCCTTTTGGCTGGATTGACAAACCATCCCCTCGATCACATCACATACAATCCATCAGTCTGAGAAGCAACATCTGCGGCGGACGTGTAGTGGATATTGCAATTTGCAATACACCTGACTATGGCGCTGCTGCAAACCAAAACGAAGTCATCAAGGTATAATAATATACTACTGCAACTCATTCTATTGTCTTCTTATTTTATGATAGGCAAGGTGCTCATGCATTCTTATTTTGCCATCTTCTGGACGAATTTGAGGTGTTTTGCTTGTGAATTTTTGTCTGTACCATGTCTTGAGAAATTTGTCTGATCCAATTTAGTCCCAGCTTTTTTTTAAAGTTCATGCATTTGAAGATTGGAGTTTCAAGCAGTATATTGCGTGACGGCAAAGATGAGCACTTTAATTTTTCTTGCAAAACAAAAAAAGATGGGCACTCAGATTCATTTTCAGAATATAGATCTAGGATTTTTTTTCTGAGCAAGTTCAGTTTTTTCTTTTCAGAAGAACTCTTCATCTATTGAACCGGAGTACTTTGTGTTGAGTTATTTATAGTTCTACTCGTTGGGCGTTGACATGTAGTAATTGTAAAAAAAGATGTGTTTTATTTGTTCATGATATCTCCTACCGCTCACATGGTCTATGACTGCAGGGCGCTTCCTAAGGAGACCAATGCCAATGATATGCTCGCTTCGCCAGGCACATTGGAGCTACTGCAGCCGCAGACTATTTCTATCTTTGATTATACTCTGCTGCCTCCGCTAGCTCCATAGGAGGATGATCACTCTGCTGCCATTCTGGTGGATCAGCCTGCTGCTATTACTCATCGCTTTGATCAACTTGCTGGCTTGAAGGTAACCGGGAGGGTCGCCAATGAACCAGGCGTCGTTGAGGAATGGGTCCAGAGTGTGTCGAACTCCCTCCAAACGGTGGAAATGAAGATAGTTGGTCTAGACTGCGAGTTCACCGACCAAGTCCATGGGGTGAAGCAGAAGGACCTGCCCCTGGAAATGCAGCGCCGCGCCGCCGTACTTCAACCGTGTGTTGCAGATGATTGCTTGGTGTACCACATAATGCACTCGCCTCGCATACCAGACGAGCTCAAAAAATTTCTTGCTCGTGAGGATATCTTCTTCTGTGGAGCGGCAATTGGCCAGGACGTAAAAATGCTTGAGCCATACGGCCTCCATATTAAAAAGCCCATTGACCTACAAGAGCGCATTGATATACCAATTACAACTTGCAGTAAACCAACACCTTCGCTATTTGACCTAGCAAATTTTGTGTTGGGAACGAATCTGGAGAAGGGCAAGGAGTGCAAGCAACTGAAGAGTTCCGGATGGGAGATTACTCCATTGAACTTCCGACAAATCAGATATGCTGCGTTCGATGCCCTTATAAGTTTTGAGGTAGCTAAAGGGGCTACAAGCCTTGGCTATATGCTCCATGATGAATAAGCTTAGGATGATTAAATAAAACTATGGACATATGAGTTATTTTATATGTCTATGTCTTAAGTTTTTTTTGCGGGTGTATGCCTTTTGTAATAACTTTCAGAGTAGCCCGAGCACATGCGCATGCAGCATCAAAATATTCTATTGTTTTCTTTTATAGGTTGTTAAATAAACATGAGTTGAATTATGAAAGTCATATTATTAATTCTATTGTTTTGTCCTCGGTAAGAACTCAAACAAATCCTAGAGAAACTGAAATTTTAGATCCGTAACTTTTTGCATGTCGGGATAAGGAACATAACTGTAAAAATATTGTATTGTTGTTTGTATTAACAATCTTTTATTTTTGTCTAACTTTAGTTGTATGAAATGCTTCGAAATTTGTTTTTGAGTTATTGTTTATTCCCCTAGACGGTTCAAGCGAGCGTCTATACGGATGCATCACCGAGCACGTCTTCTCAGCATCGCCAGAGACGTGCGGAGTTTGCGGCACTACCACAAAGGGCTCTTAGCACGTGTCTCGTCGTCACGAGTCGCCGGCCGTCATGGAGATGGGCCTGAGAAGGCGCGAGAGAGATGATAAGATGGGCTGCTGGTCTGAAAGAACGGAGGAGCATAAAGAAATATGTGGATGTAGAAAGGAAATGAGGTAGAAGGAAGGGGATAAGCGGTGTGGTCCCACAGTTACCTGGCGCACGCACGGGCGAGAGCCACAATGATGTGATGCGTTTTCAGAGGCAACCGGCACTGCGGATAGCCAATCGGCCGGCATACAACATTTACCTTTCACAATTCCTTTGCTTTTCCTCTGACATCAAACACTCAATGCTAATTAATCTTGCAGAATTCAAATGGACAATACCACTTTAATCCTGTATTTTTCTATTCCCCGTGTTGAGAATCCTGTGAATTAAAAAGGGCCCTAGCAACTTGAGGTTTGGCCAGACAGAGACCATTAATATTGTGATGTGGATGAAGCGCCTAGCCATTAATGGAAAGTAAGAATGAATCCATGCTCATCTGGATGCGGTTCAAGAATTGATTATGTTACAAAATCAAGAATGTTGGTACAGAAAAGCAAGAAAATAATTTCCCTCACAACGCCATGGATAAGCAAGACAATTTCTTCAGTTTGCTTGTGTGCATGGGCTCTCTTTGCTAGCTACGCCGATGCAACTTTGTAATAAAAACCATCTCCTTCCTTCGTACAAATGAAGGCATCGTCTTGCTGCGCTTAGTCAAAAAAGAAATAATAACTTGTTGGGAAGAGCACCTGTATACTATCCTGTTCAACCACAATCAGAGAAGCTCCAAAGTGTCTTCCTGACGCATCTCTCCAAATGGCAGCTGCAGAACCTTGGTGCCGATTTTGGACACCACTATCAACTTTTTTTAAGCACCACTACTATCTTGTCTTGCGCACCAGCGGGCTAGTTTCGCCCAGCAAGTCCATACACTTCTTGTAAGCCTGTTCACACATCCGAAGACGGCCATGTAGGCGGTTTCTTTGAGCTTACGGAGATGCAGGGTCTCACTAGGTGTGATGCAGGTTCGAAAGAAAAAGAATTATTTTTTCGCTAGGGTAGAGTACCATATGTCCCAACACACGGGCGATGCTCAGGGTTCGATGGCTCTACTTCATTGGAGGACGCCATGCATGTCCCTCTAGGGCCTATTGGGGCCATCTCCCAGGCACCATTTGGGTCAGACCATATATGGCATGTTTGATGGGAGATAAGGTACGAGATCTATTGCCATGAATGGGGTGTTGTTGGCAATGGTGCAAGGAAAATGGCTGTTGGCGGTTGTTAAGCCACCATCTACTCCAAAATGAGAATGACCAAAGTCTACTGCACAGCTTGATTCTTTTTCTCGGCGGCGAGTGTTTCACTTCGTATGTTGTGTATTGAGCGCAAGCATGGAAGGCATCAAATTTCCTTAGGGTTTTGTGTGCTGTTATGTCTCATCTTGCGGCTGGTTGTAGCTTATTAGGGGTGTTGGTTACAATGACATGGTCCTAGGTTTGTTGATTTTTATCGATTCATCTGTTTTCTTCAAGGAATAAAAAGTCTCGGTTGTTTGTCGTGCCTTTGGTGGTGAACATATGTGAAAAACAGTCGGTCAAATGGAGATCATTATACCCATCCTCTGCAACAATACATTTTCAAAAACAAGTCGAGACATCAAGGATTCACACAACCACAAAAGACAAAGGAAAAATGCATGGCCCTAAAAAATCATGTTAGATCTATCGAAGGCACACATCAATGAGAAACAACATCTAAGATTACCCTTGACAACATCTAGACTGCGATTAAAAGTTCCTATAAAGCAAGCCTCCAAAGTGTGCAGGCATCATCATCGCTTGATCTAACCAGAAAAGCCTTATCAAGGGTTGACTTCAAGCAATCTCGAAGCAAATATTTCAACAAGGAGAATGATATCAAAACACCGCATTGCGAGGTACAACTAGTCTTGAGACCTGGAACTCAAAAATACAACAAAACGGAAGTCACCTAGTGTTGTTGCCTCCACTTGTCGAGTCGGCACATCCACACATCATAGCTGTGAGAAATTTGATGTAGCCAATTATGTCCACGACGGGAAGGTATGATTCCAGAATTAGCTACTCACACACACAACGTTGATGTGAAAAATGTCACGTGACTGAAAGACGCAAGCACTTAAGTGAGCTGCCAAGAAGCGACTGATACATCTCCAGCGTATCTATGAATTTTGATTGTTCCATGCTATTATAGTAACAATCTTGGATGTTTTATATACAATTATATGCAATATTATATTATTTTTTTCGACTAACCTATTAACTTAGTGCAAAGTGCCAGTTGCTGTTTTTTTGCCTGTTTTTAGTTTTGCAGGAAATCAATACTAAACGAAATCCAAATACCACGAAACTTTTTGACGATTTTTTCCTTGACATAAGAGACCCTTGAAGCTTCGGGAGAGGGAAAGAAGATGAAGAAGTAGGCCACAAGCCACATGGCGCGCCCTAGAGGGGGGCGCCCATGTAGGTTGTGGGCTCCTTGTTCCTCTGTTTGACCCAATTCTAGCTATATAAATTCTCAAAAATCGGGAAAATAATAGAGAGCCACCCGAAACACTTTTTCCGCCACCACAAGCTTCTGTTCTCATGAGATCTAATCTGGAAGCCTTTCCCGGTACTCTGTCGGAGGGGGAATCCACAACGGAGGGGCTCTACATGAACCTTGCTGCTCTTCCGATGATGTGTGAGTAGTTTACCATATACCTACGGATCCATAGCTAGTAGTTAGATGGCATCTTCTCTCTCTCTCTGTCTCTTTGATCCTCAATACAATGTTCTTCTTGATGTTCTTGGAGTTCTTTTTGATGTAATCCTTTTTTGCGGTGTGTACCTGATCATGAACAGGGACAAATCCTATGGAAATGTCACTCCGCAGCTTATGGAGGGCATCATGCTGGAGATAGAACTGCTCATAAGGTATTGCAATCTGGATTTTACTGGCCTACTCTCTTCAAGGATGCCCGTAAGTACGTCTCATCTTGTGATGAATATCAAAGAATAGGTAATATCGGTAAGCATCAAGAAATGCCTATGAATTGTTCACATGATGTTGAACCATTTGATGTTTGGGGATTTGATTACATGGGACCTTTTCCTTCCTCTAATGGGTATACACATATTTTGGTTGTTGTTGATTATGTTACTAAATGGGTAGAAGCTATTCCAACTAGTAGTGCTGATCACAACACCTCTATTAAAGTGCTTAAGGAAGTTATTTTCCCAAGGTTTGGAGTCCCTAGATATTTAATGACTGATGGAGGTTCACACTTTATTCATGGTGCTTTCCGTAAAATGCTTGCCAAGTATGATGTTAACCATAGAATGGCATCACCCTATCATCCTCAGTCTAGTGGTCAAGTTGAACTTAGCAATAGAGAAATAAAATTAATTTTGCAAAAAACTATCAATAGGTCCAGGAAGAATTTGTCTAAGATATTAGATGATGCACTTTGGGCTTATAGAACAGCATATAAAAATCCTATGGATAAGTCTCCTTATAAAATGGTTTATGGAAAAGCTTGTCATTTACCTCTTGAGTTAGAACATAAAGCATTTTGGGCAGTTAAAGAACTCAACTATGATTTCAAACTTGCTGGTGAAAAGAGGTTATTTGATATTAGCTCATTAGATGAATGGAGAACCCAAGCTTATGAAAATGCAAAATTATTCAAAGAAAAAGTTAAAAGGTGGCATGACAAAAGAATTCAAAAGCGTGAGTTTAAAGTCGGAGAATATGTTCTTTTGTACAACTCTCGTTTCAGATTCTTTGCAGGAAAGCTCCTCTCAAAATGGGAAGGCCCATATGTCATCAAGGAGGTTTACCGGTCTGGAGCCATCAAAATAAATAATTCCGAAGGTACTAACCCGAAGGTTGTCAATGGGCAATGAATAAAGCATTATATCTCAGGTACGCCTATTAATGTTGAAAGTAATATTATCCAAACTTTGACACCGGAAGAACGCATAAAAGAGTCCTTCCGGAACACTTCAGAATCGTGAAAATAAGGAGGTATGTGATACGGTAAGTAAACGGACTCCGAAAAATCTGAAAAAATATTTTTTATCAGTTTTGGAATTTTTTAGAATTTTGGAAATAAAGAAACTACCAGGAAGCATCCCCTGGTGGGCACAAGACACCAGGGCGCGCCAGGCTTGCCTGGCGGCTTGCCTGGCATGCCCAGGTGGGTTGTGCCCACCTGGGACCCCTTCCGTACTCCGTTTTTCTTCCATGTACTTGTCCTCCAAGATAAAAAAAATCTATATATACTTCCCGAACCTCTTGATCACCGTATCGCGGAGAAATCCTCTGTCCTCTTTTCATGCTGTTTTCTGCGCAGTTCTAAAAATATGTCGTCTCAAGACTCTGATGTAGAGAGCTATGTCTCACATCTCGTTGCTGACCCAAAACCTATGGGGACCTATCTCCTTATGGTCGAACTACGGATGACGAGGAGGATGCTCACTTAATGAGGATCGATGATTCAAGCTCAGAGGAGGAGGATGTGCCTCTACCTCAACCTGGGGATATGCACGTGAAATTCAAGAAACCAAGTCTCCCTAAGAGAGCTAACCGTTCTAAAAATCTATCTATTCCTTCTCTTTTTGGCAGAAAAGCAAAGGGGATTTATGTGACAAGATCTTGAAGCTGGAGTTGGAAGTCGATGCTTTAAAGGAGGAAATTGCTCTCCTCAACTACAATATAAAAAAGTTGAAGGCACAATTGTCACCACCATCATCTTCTTCACCGCCAAAAGAGAACTGTGTATCGGGTATGGGCACTCCCCTTGGCTTCCGCCAAGCTTGGGGGAGGTGCCCCCGTATCGTATCATCCCACTATCTTTTTGCATTTACTTATCTTAGTTCGATCTTTTTGCTTTAGATGAAATAAAACTTTAGTTCGATCCTTTCTTCTTTGTGAGTTTGCTTAGTGATATATCATTGTAATCGTGTGCAAGTTATATAATAAAGTTTAGTTTGAGTTTTTTGCTTTCTTTACTTTAATGTTGCAAATAAAGAAAAGAAATAAGAAAGAAAGAAAAAGAGAAAAGAAATAAATGAAAGAAAGGAAATAAATCAATAAGATCATATACTAATCCTATGTTAGGTGATGGCACCACATAAGGAAAGGTATAAGTAGAAAATTTTATTAGAGATTGACAAACATAGCATTAGCCAATGATGCAACTCATGAAAGAATTAATAAGGGAAGAGAAGATTCACATATAAATATACCATCGTAGAAATCTTTTGTGATTGTGAGCCCTCATCAAAATATTATATGCCAAAATTGTTGACGTTGGACAAGGAAGACAACTTAATGGTTTATGTTTATGAGTGAGTAGCTATTTCTGGAATCATACCATCCCATCGTGGACATATAGCTACATCAAATTTCTCACAGCTATGATGTATGGAGGTGCCGACTCGACAAGTGGAGGCAACAACACAAGGTGACTACCGTTTTGTTGTATTTTCGAGTTCCAGGTCTCAAGACTAGTTGTACCTCGCAATGCGGTGTTTTGATATCATTCTCCTTGTTGAAATATTTGCTTGGAGATTGCTTGAAGTCACTCCTTAAGTTAGAAACCCTTGATCCGGCTTTTCTGGTTAGATCCAGCGATGACGATGCCTACATGTCATTCCACTTTGGAGGCTTGCTTTATAGGAACTTTAATCGCAGTCTAGATGTTGTCAAGGGTAATCTTAGATGTTGTTTCTCATTGATGTGTGCCTTTGATAGATCTAACATGATTTTTTTAGGGTCATGCATTTGTCCTTTGTGGTTGTGTGAATCCTTGATGTCTCGACTTGTTTTTGAAATGTGTTGTTGTAGCGGACGGGTATAATGATCTCCATTTGACCGACTGTTTTTAACATGTGTGCACCACCGAAGGCACAACAAACAACCGAGACTTATTATTCCTTGAAGAAAACAGATGAATCGATATAAATCAACAAACCTAGGACCATGTCATTGTAACCAACACCTGTGATAAGCTACAACCAGCCGCAAGATGAGACATAACAACACACAAAACCCTAACCAAATTTGATGCCTTCCATGCTTGCGCTCAATACACAACATACCAAGTGAAACACTCGCCACCGAGAAAAAGAATCAAGCTGTGCAGTAGACTTTGGTCATTCTCATTTTGGAGTAGATGGTGGCTTAACAACAGCCACCAGCCACTTTGCTTGCAGCTTTGCCAATAACACCCCATTCATGGCAATTGATCTCGTACCTTATCTCCCATCAAACAGGCCATATATGGTGTGACCCAAATGATGCCAGGGAGATGGCCCCGTTAGGCCCTAGAGGGACATGCATGGCTTCCTCCAATGAAGTAGAGCCATCGAACCCTGAGCACCACCCATGTGTTGGGACATATGGTACTCTACCCTAGCGAAAAAATATTTTTTCTTTCGAACCTGCATCACACCTAGTGAGACCCTGCACCTCCGTAAGCTCAAAGAAACCTCCTACATGGCCGTCTCCGGATGTGTGAATAGGCTTAGAATAAGTGTATGGGCTTGCCGGGCGAAACTAGCCCGCTGATGTGCAAGACAAGATAGTAGGGGTGCTTCAAAAAAAAGTTGATAGTGCTGTCTCCAAATTCGGCACCAAGGTTCTGCAGCTGCCATTTGGAGAGATGCGTCAGGAAGAAACTTTGGAGCTTCTCTGATTGTGGTTGAACAGGATAGTATACAGGTGCTCTTCCCAACAGGTTATTATTTCTTTTTTGACTAAGCGCGGCAAGACGATGCCTTCATTTGTATGAAGGAAGGAGATGGTTTTTATTACAAAGTTGCATGGGCATAGCTAGCAAAGAGAGCCCATGCACACAAGCAAACTGAAGAAACTGTCTTGCTTATCCATGTTTGCCCGTAGCAATTTTGTATGCATTCCATGTGTGTCTCAGTTGGACCTGATTGAGGAAAAACGGAGAAAAAATCATCATCTGCACATCTTTTCACTCCTAGGAAAAGGCTTATAGGTGGGGCGGGCGTGGACTTGCACCCGCCATAGCTATTTTGGAATATTTGCAGTGGCGGGTGCTATAAACTGCTCGCTACTGGCTATCCACATAACAGTGGCTGGCGTAACTGCGTAGGGAGCCACATCTCCAACACTCTTGCTAATTTCTTCAAAGGCGAAAAGCAACTATGGCAGGCACGTCCAATAGGCTCGCCACTGGTGCCATGCTAGTCAGTGGCCGGCAGTTTCTAGCGACCGTCACGGCTATTTGCGTGACCCACCCCCATCGGTTTCAAATTTTTGTAGGATTTTGCAGTGTCGAGTCCTATTACACGCCCGCCACAGCTGTATTGGTCACCCTGCCACCTACCTATCAAATATAGTTGTGGCGGGTGTTATCTGCCCATCGTCACTCTTTTGCATGACCTTATCCATCCGACTGCAGCAAGTCACACCTTATCCATACAGACATAAATCTTTCTCCCTTTGTCTTTCTCGTTCGCTTCGCCGTCATCGCCAATATCGTGGCGTCCTACTCTGACTCAACCGGCGAAGTCGTGGTCTGTTGCCTCAAACGGCGTCGCGGACCTAAGCTTCCCCGTCGCCCACACCGTCCATTGCCACCTCGAAGTCCACAGTCTTGCCTTCCAAGGCCACCTCCAACTACTTCCCAATCACAATGTTCCACGCCTTCCTCCGCCTCCAATGTCATCGGCGTCCCCATCAAACTCGCCATCCGCATCCGCCATCGTCCTCGTCCTGCCCGCCATCTCCATCTGCCCGGGTGACCTCACCTCCCCTCTCTCTGTTAATGGAGGTTATAGTTGTTCTCATTTATTGTAATTGTACATTAGCAGCATTACGTTAGTGTAGTTAGAATCTGTTATAGGATGTAATGTAGTTGTCTCTTGTTATATGATGTACCATTGAATCATTGTAATTGGACCTCTTAAATTTGAATGCTTGTGCTAGAGGACTATGTACTGCATATATGAATCAACAAATAGTACCATATATTATTCATGATGCAAATATTCATAATGAGTGTCATTGTTTTCGCAAAACATTGATTAAGTTCCGTTTCGCTTAATTACTGGCACTCAATTTGTCCAATTTCTAGCAAAGGTCATGCCAATTTTTTCCGCAATATTTTAACTTTTTATGGGTGAGCTACTTAACTATATTTTCCGTCAGGTGGATAATACTCACTCTTAATCCACAAACTGAGATGAGAGTTGTTCTAAGAGAAGGACACCGACTGTTGTCGTAGGGGGTCATCTTTCTTCTTCTCTTCCTCTTAGACTTTGGTAAAGCAGGAGAAGAAGATGAAGGATGACCATCACCGACAGTCAAAAATACAGTGAGTGAGCGGAACTATAGATTGGTGCTTGTGGGTGACTAGTAGTGTTGATTACATCTTGTAGTTGATTACTATATGGTTTATTTGGTGGAAGATTATATGTTCAGATCCATTATGTTATTTAATACTCCTCTGATCACTAACATGTTTATCATTTGTGAGTAGTTACTTTTGTTCTTGAGGTCACGGGAGAAATCATGTTGCAAGTAATCATGTGAACTTGATATGTGTTCGATATTGTGATAGTATGTGTGTTGTGATTCCCTTAGTGGTGTCATGTGAACGTCGACTACATGACACTTCACCATATTTTGGGCCTAAGGGAATGCATTGTGGAGTAGCAATTAGATGGTGGGTTGCGAGAGTGACAGAAACTTAAACCCCAGTTTATGCGCTATTCCGTCAGGGACCGATTGGATCCTAGAGTTTAATGCTATGGTTAGAATTTATTCTTAATACTTTTCTCATAGTTGCGGATGCTTGCGGGAGGAAGTAGGAGGTTTGTTCAAGTAAGAACAGCACCTAAGCACCGGTCCACCCACATATCAAATTATCAAAGTAGCGAACACAAATCAAACCAACATGATGAAAGTGACTAGATGAAATTCCCGTGTACCCTCAAGGACGCTTTGCTTATCATAAGAGACCGTTTTGGCCTGTCCTTTTCCTCAAAAGGATTGGGCTACCTTGCTGCATACTTGTTACTATTATCGTTATTTGCTCGTTACAAATTATCTTGCTATCAAACTACTCACTACTTACAATTTCAGCACTTGCAGACATTACCTTACTGAAAACTACTTGTCATTTCCTTCTGCTCCTCCTTGGGTTCGACACTCTTACTTATCCAAAAGAGCTACAATTGATCCCCTATACTTGTGGGTCATCAAGGCTATTTTCTGGCGCCATTGTCGTGGAGTGAAGCGCCTTTGGTAAGGAAACATTTATATAGTGTGCTGAAATTTATTGTCACTTGCTACTATGGAAAACAATCCTTTGAGGGGTTTTTCGAGGTATCGTCACCTCGTCCGGAACCACAATTAGCTACCCCTCAACCTATTGCACCTACTGAAAATATTGAATATGAAATTCCTTCAGGTATGATAGAAGAACTGCTAGCTAATCCTTATGCAGGAGATGTAACAGAACATCTTGATATGCACTTGATATATGTAGAACAAATTTGTGGATTGTTTAAGCTTGCAGGTTCACCCGGAGATGAGGTGATGAAAAAGGTTTTACCTTTATCTTTGAAGGGAAAAGCATTGGCATCTAGTACATCGTGATCGGAATTACATATATAATTTTTGGCCTCGTGAAGGAGAAAGCATCGCTCTAGCTTCGGGGAGGCTTAAGTCAATGTTATATTCATGCCCCAATCATGAGCTCTCCAGAGAAATTATTATCCAGAATTTTTATGCTCCGCTTTCTCGTAATAATCAAACCATGCTTGATACTTCGTGTGCTGGTTTTTTATGAAGAAGACTATTGAATTTTGGTGGGACCTTTTGGAAAGAATTAAACGCAACTTTGAAGATTGGCAACTCGACGAATGTAAAGAGTCAGGTATTAAACTTAAGTATGATTGTGTTAAATCTTTTATGAATACCGATGCTTTTCAAAAGTTTAGCACTAAATATGGACTTGACTCACAGATAGTAGCCTCCTTTTGTGAATCATTTTCTAATCATGTTAAAAATTTCTTTGAATAACGTTCTCTACTTAAACATAATTTGCCTATTGAAACTCTTGGAGGTCCTCCTCCACCTAAAGGTGATCCTGTGTTTGAATTAAAACAATTGTGAGACACTTTGAAATATGCTTATCTTGATGAAAAGAAAATATATCATGTTATTATTAGTGCTAACCTTTCAGACCATGAAGAAGAAAGATTATTGAAAGTTCTAAGGAAGCACCGAGCTGCTATTGGATATACTCTTGATGATTTAAAGGGCATCAGTCCCACTCTATGTTAGCACAAAATTAATATGGAACCCGATGCTAAACCAGTTGCTGATCACCAACGTCAGTTAAATCCGAAGATGAAAGAGGTGGTAAGAACGGAAATATTAAAACTTCTGGAAGCAAGTATATATAATCTATCCCATAGCTGATAGTAGATCGGTAAGTCCTATTCATTGTGTCCCTAAGAAAGGAGGTATTACTGTTGTTCCTAATGATAAGAATGAACTTATTCCACAAAGATTTGTTACAGGCTATAGAATGGTAATTAATTTTAGAAAATTAAATAAAGCAACTAGAAAGGATCTTTACCCTTTGCCTTTTATTGATCAAATGCTTTAAAGATTATCTAAACACACACATTTCTGCTTCCTTGATGGATATTCTGGCTTTTCACAAATACCTGTTTCTCAACCTGATCAAGAAAAGACTACTTTTACTTGTCCTTTTGGTACCTATGCTTATAGACATATGCCTTTTGGTTTATGTAATGCACCTGCTACATTTCAAAGATGTATGATGGCTATATTCTCTGACTTTTGTGAAAAGATTGTTGAGGTTTTCATGGATGACTTTTCTGTTTATGGGAAGTCTTTTGATGATTGTTTAAGCAATATTGACCGAGTTTTGCAGATATGTGAACAAACAAATCTTATCTTGAATTGGGAGAAGTACCACTTTATGGTTATTGAAGGCATTGTCTTGGGTCATAAAATTTCTGAAAGAGGTATTGAAGTGGACCAAGCTAAGGTTGATGCAATTGAGAAAATGCCATGCCCCAAGGACATCAAAGGTATTCGTAGTTTCCTAGGTCATGCTGGTTTCTATAGGATATCCCTTTTGTTTTTGATGATGATTGTCTTGAAGCCTTTGAAACACTCAAGAAAGCCTTAATTTTTGCACCTATTGTTCAACCACCTCATTGGAACTTGCCTTTTGAAATTATGTGTGATGCTAGTGATTATGCTGTTGGTGCTGTTCTAGGACAAAGAGTTGATAAGAAATTGAATGTTATTCATTATGCTAGTAAAACTCTAGACAGTGCTCAAAGAAATTATGCTACTACTCAAAAAGAATTCTTAGCAGTGGTGTTTGCTTGTGATAAATTTAGACCTTATATTGTTGATTCCAAAGTAACTGTTGACACAGACCATGCTGCTATTAAATATCTTATGGAAAAGAAAGATGCTAAACCTAGACTTATTCGTTGGGTTCTCTTGTTACAAGAATTTGATCTACATATCATTGATAGAAAAGGAGCTGAGAACCCCGTAGCTGATAACTTGTCTAGGCTTGAAAATGTGCTTGATGACCCACTACCTATTCATGATAGTTTTCCTGATGAGCAGTTAGCTGCAATAAATGTTGCTAATAGTACTCCTTGGTATGCTGACTATGCTAATTACATTGTTGCTAAATATTTACCACCTAGCTTTACATAACAACAAAAGAAAAACTTCTTCTATGATTTAAGACATTACTTTTGGGATGACCCACATCCTTATAAAGAAGGAGTAGATGGTATTATTAGACATTGTGTACCTGAGCATGAACAGGGACAAATCCTATGAAAATGTCACTCCGAAGCTTATGGAGGGCATCATGCTGGAGATAGAACTGCTCATAAGGTATTGCAATCTGGATTTTACTGGCCTCCTCTCTTCAAGGATGCTCGTAAGTATGTCTCATCTTGTGATGAATGTCAAAGAATAGGTAATATTGTTAAGCATCAAGAAATGCCAATGAATTATTCACTTGTTGTTGAACAATTTGATGTTTGGGGATTTGATAACATGGGACCTTTTCCTTCCTCTAATGGGTATACACATATTTTGGTTGCTGTTCATTATGTTACTAAATGGGTAGAAGCTATTCCAACCAGTAGTGCTGATCACAACACCTCTATTAAAATGCTTAAGGAAGTTATTTTCCCAAGGTTTGGAGTCCCCAGATATTTAATGACTGATGGTGGTTCACACTTTATTCATGGTGCTTTCCGTAAAATGCTTGCCAAGTATGATGGTAACCATAGATTTGCATCACCCTATCATCCTCAGTCTACTGGTCAAGTTGAACTTAGCAATAGAGAAATAAAATTAGTTTTGCAAAAAACTATCAATAGGTCCAGGAAGAATTGGTCTAAGAAATTAGATGATGCACTTTAGGCTTATAGAACAGCATATAAAAATCCTATGGGTATGTCTCCTTATAAAATGGTTTATGGAAAAGCTTGTCATTTACCTCTTGAGTTAGAACATAAAGCATTTTTGGCAGTTAAAGAACCCAACTATGATTTCAAACTTGCTGGTGAAAAGAGGTTATTTGATATTAGCTCATTAGATGAATGGAGAACCCAAGCTTATGAAAATACAAAATTATTCAAAGAAAAAGTTAAAAGGTGGCATGACAAAAGAATTCAAAAGCGTGAGTTTAAAGTTGGAGAATATGTTCTTTTGTACAACTCTCGTTTCAGATTCTTTGCAGGAAAGCTCCTCACAAAATGGGAAGGCCCATATGTCATCGAGTAGGTTTACGGGTCTGGAGCCATCAAAATAAATAATTCCGAAGGTACTAACCCGAAGGTTGTCAATGGGCAACGAATAAAGCATTATATCTCAGGTAGGCCTATTAATGTTGAAAGTAATATTATCCAAACTTTGACACCGGACGAACACATAAAGAGTCCTTCTGGAACACTCTAGAATCGTGAAAATAAGGAGGTACGTGATACGGTAAGTAAACGGACTCCGGAAAATCCGTAAAAATATTTTTTATCAGTTTTGGAATTTTTTAGATTTTTGGAAATAAAGAAACTACCAGGAAGCATCCCCTGGTGGGCACAAGACACCAGGACACGCCAAGCTTGCCTGGCGGCTTGCCTGGCGCGCCCAGGTGGGTTGTGCCCACCTGGGACCCCTTCCGTACTCCGTTTTTCTTCCATGTACTTGTCCTCCAAGATAAAAAAAATCTATATATACTTCCCGAACCTGTTGATCACCTTATCGTGGAGAAATCCTCTATCCTCTTTTCTTGTTTTTTTCTGCACAGTTCTGAAAATATGTCGTCTCAAGACTCCGATGGAGAGAGCTATGTCTCACATCTCGTTGCAGACCCAAAACCTATCGGGACCTATCTCTTTATGGTCGAACTACGGATGACGAGGAGGATGCCCACTTAATGAGGATCTATGATTCAAGCTCAGAGGAGGAGGATGTGCCTCTACCTCAACCTGGGGATATGCACGTGAAATTCAAGAAATCAAGTCTCCCTAAGAGAGCTAACTGTTCTAAAAATCTATCTATTCCTTCTCGTTTTCGGCAGAAAAGCAAAGGGGATTTATGTGACAAGATCTTGAAGCTAGAGTTGGAAGTCGATGATTTAAAGGAGGAAATTGCTCTCCTCAACTACAATATAAAAAAGTTGAAGGCACAATTGTCACCACCATCATCTTCTTCGCCGCCAAAAGAGAACTGTGTATCGGGTATGGGCACTCCCCTTGGCTTCCGCCAAGCTTGGGGGAGGTGCCCCCGTATCGTATCATCCCACTATATTTTTGCATTTACTTATCTTAGTTTGATCTTTTTGCTTTAGATGAAATAAAACTTTAGTTCGATCCTTTCTTCTTTGTGAGTTTGCTTAGTGATCTATCATTGTAATCGTGTGCAAGTTATATAATAAAGTTTACTTTGAGTTTTTTGCTTTCTTTCCTTTAATGTTGCAAATAAAGAAAAGAAATAAGAAAGAAAGAAAAAGAGAAAAGAAATAAATGAAAGAAAGGAAATAAATCAATAAGATCATATACTAATCCTATGGTAGGTGATGGCACCACATAAGGAAAGGTATAAGTAGAAAATTTTATTAGAGATTGGCAAACATAGCATTAGTCTATGATGCAACTCATGAAAGAATTAATAAGGGAAGAGAACATTCACATATAAATATACCATCCTAGAAATCTTGTGTAATTGTGAGCCCTCATCAAAATATTATATGCCAAAATTGTTGACGTTGGACAAGGAAGACAACTTAATGGTTTATTTTTGTTAATATTTACATAGAAGTCATATTGTCATAAATCCTTTAACATGTGGTGCTTGCCTCCTATCTATGCTAGCCAAAAATTCCGCACCAAGGAGAGATACTACTTGTGCATCCAAAAACCCTTAAACCCAAATCTTTTTCAAGTGTCCACCATACCTACCTAGGGATTGAGCAAGATACCTCAAGTAAGTTGCCATCGGTGCAAAAAGGCAATAAAAATTGCTCCTAAATATGTGAGATCATTTAGTGTAAGAGAAAATTGAGCGTTGTACGAACTTGGATGACAAAGAATAAAAGCGACAGACTGCATAATAAAGGTTGTCATCTTAAGGGGCAATACAACGTGACGTTCTCTTGCACTAAGAGATTGAGCATGCAAACAAATAAGCGCATGGCAACCTCTGCTTCCCTCTGCGAAGGGCCTTTCTTTTACCTTTACTAGCAAACATGCCCATGCGTTGCAACGGGAGAAAAAGAAAAAATATTGCACGTCCCTACCAAATAAGCATGGCCTAAAACACAAGTGTGATGATTTAATTAACGACACACATCAGTTATTCTCAACATGAAACATAATTATACTTTGAGCTAGACTATCTTTACAATACCTATAAGAAATGTATGCATTATTAGGTTTTCTACTTCTATCATTTTATTCCATGAAGGCGTACTAATTATCCGCATTTAATGTGAGACATATAAAAATATTAGACCAATACGTATAAGCAAGCTCGGTTGGACGGGCCACCGCACACATTTGCACCAAAGAAGCTCCGCCAGTTTTGCTACTACTGTTCGCCATCCCCACAACATAGTGCAGTCGTCTCAGAATCATTAGCCCTGTCACCTCGGAGTCCTCAGCAACAGCAAAGACAACGTCGTAAATGGCGCGTCTGCCAGGAAGCTACACCAGGAGGCCATCAGCACACCACTGCTGTGACGCCCCCGATTTGACCGTACACTAATCATGCACGCAAATGTGTACGACCAAGATCAGGGACTCACGGGAAGATATCACAACACAACTCTAAAACATAAATAAGTCATACAAGCATCATAATACAAGCCAGGGGCCTCGAGGGCTCGAATACAAGTGCTCGATCACAGACGAGTCAGCGGAAGCAACAATATCTGAGTACAGACATAAGTTAAACAAGTTTGCCTTAAGAAGGCTAGCACAAACTGGGATACAGATCGAACGAGGCGCAGGCCTCCTGCCTGGGATCCTCCTAACTACTCCTGGTCGTCGTCAGCGGCCTGCACGTAGTAGTAGGCACCTCCAGTGTCGTAGGAGTCGTCGTCGACGGTGGCGTCTGGCTCCTGGACTCCAGCATCTGGTTGTGACAACCAGATAGAAAAGAAAAGGGGGAAAAGAGGGAGAGAAGCAACCGTGAGTACTCATCCAAAGTACTCGCAAGCAAGGAGCTATACTACATATGCATGGGTATATGTGTAAAGGGGCATATCAGTGGACTGAACTGCAGAATGCCAGAATAAAAGGGGGATAGCTAGTCCTGTCGAAGACTACGCTTCTGGACATCTCCATCTTGCAGCAGGTGGAAGAGAGTAGATTGAAGTCCTCCAAGTAGCATCGCATAGCATAATCCTACCCGGCGATCCCCTCCTCGTCGCCCTGTTAGAGAGCGATCACCGGGTTGTATCTGGCACTTGGAAGGGTGTATTTTATTCAGTATCCAGTTCTAGTTGTCATAAGGTCAAGGTACAACTCCGGGTCGTCCTTTTACCGAGGGACACGGCTATTCGAATAGATAAACTTCCCTGCAGGGGTGCACCACATAACCCAACACGCTCGATCCCATTTGGCCGGACACACTTTTCTGGGTCATGCCCGGCCTCGTAAGATCAACGCGTCGCAGCCCCACCTAAGCACAACAGAGCGGTCAGCACGCCGGTCTAATCCTAAGCGCGCAGGGGTCTGGGCCCATCGCCCTATGCACACCTGCACGTTGCGTACGCGGCCGGAAGCAGACCTAGCCTAGTGGCGTTCCAGTCCAATCCGGCGCGCGCCACTCAGTCGCTGACGTCAAGAAGGCTTCGGCTGATACCACGACGCCGGGATACCCATAACTACTCCCGCGTAGATGGCTAGTGCGTATAGACCAAATGGCCAGACTCAGATCAAATACCAAGATCTCGTTAAGCGTGTTAAGTATCCGCGAACGCCGACCAGGGCCAGGCCCACCTCTCACCTAGGCGGTCTCAACCTGCCCTGTCGCTCCGCCACAAAGATCCAGTTGCGGGTACTCCTACGAGCCGACCCGACTTTAGTCATCACATGTATCATGTATATAGTATATAAGTATATACCCGTGATCACCGCCCAGGTGATCACGGCCCGATAGTATAGCACAGCAGACGGACAAGAATGTAGGGCCACTGATGGAAATCTAGCATCCTATACTAAGCATGTAGGATTGCAGGTAAAGGTATCAACAGTAGTAAGCAAGGATAGGATATCGGAAAGCAGTAACATGCTACACTACTCTAATGCAAGCAGTATAGAGAAGAATAGGCGATATCTGGTGATCAAGGGGGGGGGGGGCTTGCCTGGTTGCTCTGGCAAGTAGGAGGGGTTGTCAACTCCGTAGTCGAACTGGGCAGCAGCAGTGTCGGTCTCATAGTCCACCGGAGAGAAGAGGGGGAAGAAACAGTAAATACAATGCAAACATAAGCATGACGATGCGTGACATGACAATGAGCGGTGCTAGGTGTGCCCTAACGCGACAGTAGGTGGTACCGGTGAAGGGGGGGAACATCCGGGAGGTATTCCCGATGTTTCGCGTTTTCGGACAGACGGACCGGAGGGGAAAGTTGCTAGTTCGATAGGTTAGGGAGGTGTGGTGGACGAACGGACTGCGTATTCGGATTCGTCTCGTCGTTCTGAGCAACTTTCATATAGAAAACATTTTCATCCGAGTTACGGTTTAAAAGATATGAATTTTCAAAGTTTATTTGAATTTCTGGAATTATTTGAATTAAGCAAAAATTGAATTATGACGTCAGCATGAGGCAATGCTGACGTCAGCAGGTCAACAGAGCGGCTGACCAGGTCAAACTGACCAGTGGGCCCCACCTGTCGTAGACAGTGGGCTAACAAAAGATTAAACTAATTAATTTTTAGTTAATTAACTACTGGGCCCACCTGTCAGTGAGTGATTAGATTAATTAATTAGTTTTAATTATAAAAACAGTTTTTTTTTTGCGGCGGGGCCCGCATGTCAGTGGCTGGGCCTATGGGGCCCGCTGGCAGTGACCCAGGGGTGGCCCCAGGTGTGCCAGCTCAGCAGGCCGGCTGCTGAACGCCGGCGAGCACGAAAACGCGGCGGAGGGCGCTCGGCCCCGTCGGGATTCGCCTACAGGGGGCCTACACGGGCGCGGGGGGTGCGTTCGAACGGGGAGAGCCCGCCGCGTCGCGTGGTGAGACCGGCCGGAGCTGGAGCTGCCGGAACGGCGCCGGCGAGCGGCGGAGGCGGCGGCGCGCACGGGTGCCCGACGGAAACGAGGCTACGGCGGGCTATCGAGCAAGCGGAGGGGCTGGGGGGCATCTACGCGCTGTGGGGAGTGCAGCGGCTTGAGCCCGTGACCAAAAGGTCACCGGAGCCTTGCCGGCGGCGAGCTCCGCGGCGCGGCGTTCGGGCGCGCGTGGGGAAGCAGCTAGGGGGCGCGTGAGAGAGAAAGGACAGGGGAGGAGGGGGAGAGGCTCACCGCGCGGCACACGGAGGCCGGTGAGAGGCTTAGGAGCAGCAGGTCGGCGCCGGGGAAGAAGGGGGTCGCCGGCGTCCGAAGTTGAAGACGAGCTCGGGGACGTCGTTGCAGGGGCTCCGGTCTCCAACGGGCTGCACCAGACGAAGCAGCGGGCGACGGCGGTCCTTGGAGACACCTTGGGGCGGCGAGGTGGGTACGGTGGCCGTGTGAACGACGGTGAACGGCGGCGACCGCGTCGGGCGTGGGGAAGGAAGGAGCGGCGCGGATCTGGGGGGGAAGAGAGA
>NC_057814.1:627913086-627922024 GCF_018294505.1 Triticum aestivum | reverse complement strand
GAGGAGGCGCGGGGGTGCTGGCGCCCTTATCCTCCCCGTCGCCGGCGAGGGGGTGCGGCGGGGACCGCCCCTGTTCCGACCCCGGTCGGGGGAATAGGGAAGGGGGGCGAGTGGGAGAGGTGGGCTGGGCCGGGGGTCGGCCCAGTTGGGCCAGGGGTGCTGTGGGGGGGCCTTCTCCTTTTTCTTTTTCTTTGTCTGTGTTCTTTTGCATTTTCTTTTTATTTGTTTATTTTCTTTTCTGTTTTATTTCATTTAAAAGTATTTAGGTATTTTATAAAAATGTGTTTTCTCCACCATAATTACCAGTGTATTATTTGGCACCCACCGAACATTTTTGTTTAAATTTTTGAAAACTTTTATTTTCCACTTTAAATTTAATTGAAGTTTGAATTAGGAGTTTGAAAAGAAATGTGTTTCAAATGTGATCAAGCCTTGTTTAGCAACATGATTAGCTTAATCACAGAGGGTTGCTGTAGCATGATTCTCGGGGTGTTACAAATCTCCTCCACTACAAGAAATCTCGTCCCGAGATTTAGGAGGTAGAAGGAAACAGTGCGGGGTATTCTTCGCGCAGACGATCCTCTCGTTCCCAAGTGGCCTCATCTTCAGAATGGTGCGACCACTGGACTTTGAGAAACTTGATCGCCTTCTGACGTGTGCGGCGTTCAGCTTGGTCGAGAATGCGGACCGGATGCTCCTTATAGGAGAGGTCTTGCTGCAATTCGAGCACTTCATGATCCACAGCTCGGATTGGGTCCTTGAAGCAACGGCGGAGCTGTGACACATGGAACACATCGTGAACCTGAGAAAGGTTCGGCGGTAGCTCCAGTTGGTATGCCACTTTTCCACGCCTTTCGAGAATAGTGAATGGGCCAATATAGCGAGGAGCTAGTTTGCCCTTGATCCCGAAGCGGTGAGCACCCTTCATAGGTGTGACTCGAAGATAAGCCTTTTCGCCAGGTTGATAGACCATGTCTTTATGATGATGGTCATACTGACTCTTCTGACGTGACTGAGCAGTCTTGAGATTCTCGCGAATAATGCGGACTTGTTCTTCGGCATCTTGGATAATATCCGGACCGAAGAGTGGACGTTCCCCAGTTTCTGACCAGTTCAGAGGGGTTCGGCACTTTCGTCCATATAACACTTCGAAGGGGGCCATCTTCAGACTAGCTTGATAGCTATTATTATAAGAGAACTCAGCATACGGGAGAGATTCCTCCCATTTCTTGCCGAAGGAAATGACACAAGCTCGAAGCATATCTTCGAGGACTTGGTTGACGCGTTCAACTTGCCCTTGCGATTGAGGATGAAACGCAGTACTGAATGACAGATGAGTTCCCATAGCTTCTTGGAAACATGCCCAGAATCTTGAAGTGAATAAGCTGCCACGGTCTGAGCTGATAACCAATGGAATACCGTGGAGTGAAACAATCCTGGACATATAGAGCGTTGCCAACTGGCTAGCAGTGATCGTTTCTTTGACTGCCAGGAAATGTGCAACTTTGGAAAGCCGGTCAATGACGACAAGAATAGCATCATTACCTTTCTGTGATTTGGGAAATCCAGTGACGAAGTCCATCTCAACATGGTCCCATTTCCATTCAGGAATAGGGATAGGTTGCAGAGTTCCAGCAGGCCTTTGATGTTCTGCTTTGATACGACGGCAAACGTCACACTCAGCAACATAACGAGCAATGGCTTGCTTCATATTAGACCACCAGAATCTCTGACGGATGTCTTGGTACATCTTTGTACTACCAGGATGGATACATAGAGGCGTATCATGAGCTTCTTTCATAACTTCCTGTGTCATATCCAGGTTTTTCTCTGCACATGGCACCACCAGGCGGCCCTTGAAGTATAGGGTGCCATCTTCAGCAATGGTGAAGAATGAGGGCTTTCCTTCTGCGAGGTAGCGCTTAATCTTGTGGGCTTCAGAGTCATACTTCTGTATCCTTTTGATGCTGTCCTCGAGATCTGGTTTAGCAACTAGGGTATTGAGGGAACCCTGGGTAACAACGTGGAGGTTCACCTTGCCAAACTCCTTAGGAGGGGGAGCGAGTGCACCCGGAGGAACAATATGGAGGTTCAGCTTCCTGAATTCTTCAACAAGCGAGGGCTGAACTTTCTGAACCTGGAGGTGGTTGCAGTAAGACTTGCGGCTCAAGGCATCAGCCATTACATTAGCCTTGCCTGGCGTATAGGAAATACCCAAGTCAAAGTCTGCAACAAGCTCCATCCATCTCTGCTGACGGAGGTTCAGATCTGGCTGAGTAAACAGATACTTCAGACTTTGGTGGTCAGTGAAGATCTCGCAACGATTACCGAGAAGGTAATGTCGCCACTGCTTCAGCGCATGAATGACAGCAGCAAGTTCGAGGTCGTGAACTGGGTAGTTCTCTTCGTGAGGGCGCAATTGCCGAGAGGCATAAGCAATCACTTTGCGGTCTTGCATTAGGACACAGCCTAATCCTTGACGGGAAGCGTCGCAGTAAATGACAAAGTCCTTCTTAGTATCAGGTGGAGCTAGAACTGGAGCAGAAGTCAACTTGTCTTTGAGTGCCTGGAAACTTTCCTGACATTTGTCTGTCCATTGGAACTTGACACCCTTATGCAACAGGTTAGTCAGAGGCCTGGCGATCTTAGAGAAGTTCTCGACGAATCGACGGAAATAGCTGGCGAGACCGAGAAAACTTCTGACTTGCTTAATGTTCTTGGGAGGAGTCCAATCAAGAATAGACTGAACTCGCTCGGGGTTGACGGCAATACCATCCTTAGAGATAACATACCCAAGATAGGTTACTTCCGGTAGCCAGAATTCACATTTGGAGAACTTGGCATATAGTTGATGCTCTCGTAGCTTCTCCAGCACAAGTCGAAGATGTTCGGCATGTTCTTCTTCGTTCTTGGAAAATACCAGGATATCATCCAGATAAACCACGACGAACTTGTCGAGGTAATCGATTAATATATAGTTCATCAGACGAGAGAAGGTGGCTGGAGCATTGGTTAAACCGAAAGACATGACGGTGTACTCGTATGAACCATAGCGAGTCACGAAGGCGGTCTTTGGGATATCCTCTTCTCGAACACGGATCTGGTAGTAGCCCAACCTCAAGTCGAGCTTAGAGAACACTGACGAACCCGCCAGTTGATCATACAGATCATTGATCTGAGGAAGAGGGTATTTATTCTGAATGGTAGCTTGGTTTATAGGACGGTAGTCTTGAACTAACCGGTTTGTCCCATCCTTCTTCTTGACAAAGAGAGAAGGTGCTCCCCAAGGAGAGCAACTTGGGCGAATGAATCCTTTGCGAAGAGATTTGTCGATTTCCTCCTTAAGCTCAAGGAGTTCATGCGGCGGCATTTTGTAGGGCCGCTTGGCTATAGGAGTGGTGCCTGGTTTCAAGTCGATGATGAATTCGACAGCTCTAGCAGGGGGAATCCCCGGAAGTTCTTCAGGGAAGACGTCGAGGAATTCACTCACGACTGGAATGTTCTCAATGCCCTCGAGTGGTGCAGCGTTCAATGCATTCAATGCATAGAGCCTTGCCTCGGCATTTTGCACCAGATTAGCTTGGTAAGCAACTATTTCATCTGAAGGGTGTAGCAGATGGACGGTCTTAGTGGCGCAAACTATAGAAGCAGTATGCGCTTTCAGCCAATCCATACCCAAAATGAGGTCGATGTTAGATGACTTCAGGATAATGGGAGAGGCATAGAATTCCAGCCCTTCGATTTCCACGGGGACATCGATGCCAACCAAGGAGGTTTGACACTGTCCCACGGGGGTTTTGACCAATACAGAGGTGTTCATCTCCTCACATTTAACGTCATGCTTGTATGCAAAATCTTCTGACATGAATGAATGCGATGCACCTGTATCAAATAAAACGGATGCTGGTACTGAATTTACGAGGAGTGTACCCATCACAGTAGCAGGCTGGTCTTGAGCTTCGTTGAGATCAACGTGGTTGGCATGAGCACGACCATAAGACTTAGCATTGTTGTTGCGGGGCTGATTGTTACCACGGCCAGTTGCTGGAAGGGCCAGTTGATTCTGGTTCTGGTTGCATTCTTTAGCATGGTGCCCTGGTTGACCACACCTGAAGCACAAGCCATTATTCGGAGTGGGAACAGGAGCTTGGGATGGTGGAGCTGGAAGTCTTCACTGCCTAGACGGTGGTGGAGGCAGACGAGGTGCAGCATAGGTCTGCCTTGGGGCAGATGCATTTGGACGGTACATGCTGTTCGGGATCCATATCTTACGCTTCTGTGAGGGCGGGCCCGAAGATGAGCCCGTGTCACAGTTGCGCCTGTGAGAGCTCTGGTATTCCTGCAGACCAGTTTCGACATTGATGTCCTTGTTCACCAAGGTGGAGAAATCAGCAAAGTCATGCACTAGAAGTGCGAGCTTGATGTCAGCTTGAAGGCCATCACGGAACTTCTCCTGTCTGCGTGCATCAGTTGCAATGTCTTCTTCAGCATAGCGGGACAAGTCCAGAAACTCCCGCTGATAAGCTTCGACAGTTTTGTTGCCTTGGGTGAGGTTGCGGAACTCACGCTTCTTCCGGTCCATGACTCCCTGAGGAATGAAGCGGGAAAGGAAAGCAGCTTGGAAGTCTGGCCAGGTGATGATTGTTCCAGCTGGCAGAGTACGCCTGTGGCTGTCCCACCATTGAGCTGCGGGTCCCTTCAAGAAGAAGGAAGCAAAAGTGACATAGCTGGCAGGGGCTACATCAGCAGACTCCATCTCATAGGTGATGTCACGGAGCCAGTCATCAGCATCCAGAGGCTGAGTTGAGCTGCGGTAGATGGTTGGGTTGAGGCGTATGAAATCTTGAAGAGTCACTTGGGCTTGCTGCTGGTTCATATTGGGGCGAGGAAACTGAGCCATCATATTTTCCATGAATTGGCGGTTCAGTTCAAACTGTTGGATCATACCAGCCATGTACTCAGGTGGTGGTGGGGCATCGCCACCACGACCACGACCACCTGGTCTAACCATCCTGCTAATATATAACAGGGGTAGTTCAGCATTGAGAAATTTGCAATGACAAGAATCATTCATGATGAAACATGCATAATGAAAGGAGCACGATAGCTACTACATATTAGTCGGCATAACTTACAAAAGGGGTCATGCATAGAGTTCAGTACATAGACTGAAACATCATAGGCGGCACACAGGCTCGCGGCGAATGCATCTAACAATACAAGCAAGCCTACATCAGTCCCAAGAGGTACTGTGGAGGTAATCGTAGCCCGACAGCTGGTAGTGAGGCAACGGATAGCCCTCCACGTCAGCAGACTGGGGGCCGCGGATACTCAGGTGTAGAGCCCGACGCTCAGGTGGCAGAAGAGGACCAAGTGCGAGAGAGTAGCCTCCCACCTCTGGCCAACCGACACCGTGGGGCATCACGGTCCTGGCTGGGTAGATCGCAGTACGTGGTACCTGTCCAGACCGGACAAAGGGGTGCAGCAGCGTTAGAGCTCGGTAAAGGTGCTGACGGGTGGTGTACATCTCGTGGCGAAGAGCTCGGTTAGCGTACTAATTATTCCATGAAGGCGTACTAATTATCCGCATTTAATGTGAGACATATAAAAATATTAGACCAATACGTATAAGCAAGCTCGGTTGGACGGGCCACCGCACACATTTGCGCCAAAGAAGCTCCGCCAGTTTTGCTACTACTGTTCGCCATCCCCACAACATAGTGCAGTCGTCTCAGAATCATTAGCCCTGTCACCTCGGAGTCCTCAGCAACAGCAAAGACAACGTCGTAAATGGCGCGTCTGCCAGGAAGCTACACCAGGAGGCCATCAGCACACCACTGCTGTGACGCCCCCGATTTGACCGTACACTAATCATGCACGCAAATGTGTACGACCAAGATCAGGGACTCACGGGAAGATATCACAACACAACTCTAAAACATAAATAAGTCATACAAGCATCATAATACAAGCCAGGGGCCTCGAGGGCTCGAATACAAGTGCTCGATCACAGACGAGTCAGCGGAAGCAACAATATCTGAGTACAGACATAAGTTAAACAAGTTTGCCTTAAGAAGGCTAGCACAAACTGGGATACAGATCGAACGAGGCGCAGGCCTCCTGCCTGGGATCCTCCTAACTACTCCTGGTCGTCGTCAGCGGCCTGCACGTAGTAGTAGGCACCTCCAGTGTCGTAGGAGTCGTCGTCGACGGTGGCGTCTGGCTCCTGGACTCCAGCATCTGGTTGTGACAACCAGATAGAAAAGAAAAGGGGGAAAAGAGGGAGAGAAGCAACCGTGAGTACTCATCCAAAGTACTCGCAAGCAAGGAGCTATACTACATATGCATGGGTATATGTGTAAAGGGGCATATCAGTGGACTGAACTGCAGAATGCCAGAATAAAAGGGGGATAGCTAGTCCTGTCGAAGACTACGCTTCTGGACATCTCCATCTTGCAGCAGGTGGAAGAGAGTAGATTGAAGTCCTCCAAGTAGCATCGCATAGCATAATCCTACCCGGCGATCCCCTCCTCGTCTCCCTGTTAGAGAGCGATCACCGGGTTGTATCTGGCACTTGGAAGGGTGTATTTTATTCAGTATCCAGTTCTAGTTGTCATAAGGTCAAGGTACAACTCCGGGTCGTCCTTTTACCGAGGGACACGGCTATTCGAATAGATAAACTTCCCTGCAGGGGTGCACCACATAACCCAACACGCTCGATCCCATTTGGCCGGACACACTTTTCTGGGTCATGCCCGGCCTCGTAAGATCAACGCGTCGCAGCCCCACCTAAGCACAACAGAGCGGTCAGCACGCCGGTCTAATCCTAAGCGCGCAGGGGTCTGGGCCCATCGCCCTATGCACACCTGCACGTTGCGTATGCGGCCGGAAGCAGACCTAGCCTAGTGGCGTTCCAGTCTAATCCGGCACGCGCCACTCAGTCGGTGACGTCAAGAAGGCTTCGGCTGATACCACGACGCCGGGATACCCATAACTACTCCCGCGTAGATGGCTAGTGCGTATAGACCAAATGGCCAGACTCAGATCAAATACCAAGATCTCGTTAAGCGTGTTAAGTATCCGCGAACGCCGACCAGGGCCAGGCCCACCTCTCACCTAGGCGGTCTCAACCTGCCCTGTCGCTCCGCCACAAAGATCCAGTTGCGGGTACTCCTACGAGCCGACCCGACTTTAGTCATCACATGTGTCATGTATATAGTATATAAGTATATACCCGTGATCACGGCCCGATAGTATAGCACAGCAGACGGACAAGAATGTAGGGCCACTAATGGAAATCTAGCATCCTATACTAAGCATGTAGGATTGCAGGTAAAGGTATCAACAGTAGTAGCAAGGATAGGCTATGCATCAGGGTAGGATATCGGAAAGCAGTAACATGCTACACTACTCTAATGCAAGCAGTATAGAGAAGAATAGGCGATATCTGGTGATCAAGGGGGGGGGGGCTTTCCTGGTTGCTCTGGCAAGTAGGAGGGGTCGTCAACTCCGTAGTCGAACTGGGCAGCAGCAGTGTCGGTCTCGTAGTCTACCGGAGAGAAGAGGGGGAAGAAATAGTAAATATAATGCAAACATAAGCATGACGATGCGTGACATGACAATGAGCGGTGCTAGGTGTGCCCTAACGCGACAGTAGGTGGTACCGGTGAAGGGGGGGAACATCCGGGAGGTATTCCCGATGTTTCGCGTTTTCGGACAGACGGACCGGAGGGGGAAAGTTGCTAGTTCGATAGGTTAGGGAGGTGTGGTGGACGAACGGACTGCGTATTCGGATTCGTCTCGTCGTTCTGAGCAACTTTCATATAGAAAACATTTTCATCCGAGTTACGGTTTAAAAGATATGAATTTTCAAAGTTTATTTGAATTTCCGGAATTATTTGAATTAAGCAAAAAATGAATTATGATGTCAGCATGAGGAAATGCTGACGTCTGCAGGTCAACAGAGCAGCTGACCAGGTCAAACTGACCAGTGGGCCCCTCCTGTCATAGACAGTGGGCTAACAGAAGATTAAACTAATTAATTTTTAGTTAATTAACTACTGGGCCCACCTGTCAGTGAGTGATTAGATTAATTAATTAGTTTTAATTATAAAAACATTTTTCTTTTCTTTCTTTTTTAATTTTGCGGCGGGGCCCGCATGTCAGTGGTTGGGCCTGCCCAGTCAGCACGTTGACTGGGTTGACCCAGTCAACGGGGCTTGCGGGGCCCGCTGGCAGTGACCCAGGGGTGGCCCCAGGTGTGCCAGCTCAGCAGGCCGGCGGCTGAACGCCGGCGAGCACGAAAACGCGGCGGAGGGCGCTCGGCCCCGTCGGGATTCTCCTACATGGGGCCTACACGGGCGCGGGGGGGTGCGTTCGAACGGGGAGAGCCCGCCGCGTCGCGTGGTGAGACCGGCCGGAGCTGGACCTGCCGGAACGGCGCCGGCGAGCGGCGGAGGCGGCGGCGCGCACGGGTGCCCGACGGAAACGAGGCTACGGCGGGCTATCGAGCAAGCGGAGGGGCTGGGGGGCATCTACGCGCTGTGGGGAGTGCAGCGGCTTGAGCCCGTGACCAAAAGGTCACCGGAGCCTTGCCGGCGGCGAGCTCCGCGGCGCGGCGTTCGGGCGCGCGTGGGGAAGCAGCTAGGGGGGCGCGCGAGAGAGAAAGGACAGGGGAGGAGGGGGAGAGGCTCACCGCGCGGCACACGGAGGCCGGTGAGAGGCTTAGGAGCAGCAGGTCGGCGCCGGGGAAGAAGGGGGTCGCCGGCGTCCGAAGTTGAAGACGAGCTCGGGGAGGTCGTTGCAGGGGCTCCGGTCTCCAACGGGCTGCACCAGACGAAGCAGCGGGCGACGGCGGTCCTTGGAGACACCTTGGGGCGGCGAGGTGGGTACGGTGGCCGTGTGAACGACGGTGAACGGCGGCGACCGCGTCGGGCGT
>NC_057814.1:627899338-627912504 GCF_018294505.1 Triticum aestivum | reverse complement strand
TTTTCTTTGTCTGTGTTCTTTTGCATTTTCTTTTTATTTGTTTATTTTCTTGTCTGTTTTATTTCATTTTAAAGTATTTAGGTATTTTATAAAAATGTGTTTTCTCCACCATAATTACCAGTGTATTATTTGGCACCCACCGAACATTTTTGTTTAAATTTTTGAAAACTTTTATTTTCCACTTTAAATTTAATTGAAGTTTGAATTAGGAGTTTGAAAAGAAATGTGTTTCAAATGTGATCAAGCCCTGTTTAGCAACATGATTAGCTTTATCACAGAGGGTTACTGTAGCATGATTCTCGGGGTGTTACAACTGCCGGTGGTAGAAAGCTACGAAAGAACGCCCACGTCAGCGCTGCAAGGCGCACCCGCGTGGTCGCCCGTCGGCTGTCCTACGCAGCCACTGACCTTCCTCCCGCTCTCTATTGGGTGCAGCTGTACTACTCATGGGTAAGGTTGTTGGGCTCGTGCGGCTCTGCGTCTGGGTGATGGGCTTGGGCTACAACATTACGATGAACGGCGAGCGGGAGTGGGGACAGGCGCCGGCGGTAGGAGTGGCTGGGCCGGAACCCTAGGATTGATCGGGAAACAAATGTGGAAAGCGAAGGACTAAGGAGAAGACGCTATGTCCAAGAACGGTGCACGCCTTCACGGATCTTGCTCAGGCGAGCATGAGAAAAGTGCGCCGGAAGGCATCTGCGAGTTCTTGCAGCATCTCGTCCGTGTGAAGGACATGTTCACCAGCACGCAACGATTCAGTCTGCTGCTCCTCCGCCCGTCCTCTCCTCCCTCCCTGGGCCCGATATTAATGGGAGGGGTTAGGGTTGGACAGGGTCACGCGGCGGACAAAATAATAGTAGTACGCATCGCATGAAGACATATTGTTTCTTGGGTTTATTTTTGAGTCGCTCATTCCTTTTTGAAAAAAATGAAGTCTCCTTACGGACAGAAACATTGTACAAAAACTTTCATGTATTAAGATGTGACGGAAGAACACTTCCAAAAAAAGATGTGATCGAAGAAAAAACTAAAACACCTTCCTCCTTTTAAATCTCAACCGTTAATCTTCATATCAACATAAAATTAACGGATATAAAGGAGTGACTTATAGAGAACTATGAAAGCCTCCGCCTTTTAATATTAGATAAAGATAAAGATGTATTTACTTTTATGCAAAGAGTCAAAGTTTTCCTTCTATCCCCTTATATTTTTCTCTTTTGGCAAGCATCATGTGGTGAGGAAAGATCTAGGCACATATGTCCAGTTGAATATAGATAGCATGTGTTATTATTGTTCACATCACCCTTGAGGTGAGTATGTTGGGAAGCGAAACTATAAGCCCCTATCTTTCTATGTGTCCGGTTGAAATGTTTTGATCATGTGTGCAAGATGAGTGTTAGCAATCATAGAAGACTATATGATGGTTGAGTATGTGGACTTGCCTAAAGGCTCCGACACGTGACTCTTCCTGAAAAGATAATGAATTGTAGTTGCAAAGTTGACTGAGAACATAGTTTGTTGGTTTCTAATAGAGTTTCTGCTTCATACTTCCATTATGTGATGAACTTTTACCTATTCATGAGAAGTATATGATGCAAGTTCTATGATAAAATTCCTATGTTTAATTTTGTTGTTGTTATAATAATCAACATGATGCTTCTATGTCCGTATTTTATTTTTATCGACACCTCTCTCTCAAAGCATGTGGACATGTTTTTCGATTTCGGTTTTCGCTTGAGGACAAGCGAGGTCTAAACTTGGAGGAGTACATGAAGGTGCTCAAAGGAATGGCTAGCCCTCGACAACAAGGAGAAGGACAAACGTGCCCAAATGGAAGGTGTGCCACACCATCAAGGCAGCTCCAACTTATATCAGTTCGGGCGGAACTGGGTATGTGGTTTGCTTCATGATTCATGCAATTCATTCATCATGCTAGCTTGAGCCCTTTAATTACTAATTTACATTGTTTCTCTCTTTCAGGCACACCACAATAAGGTGGATAAGGTGCCAGAGGTGTACGACCTGTATGCCATGGCCCACACTGCCTCTTTCAAGAAAGTCAAGGCTTTCTCTCAGTCTGACCTCGATGATGCAAACAACTTCACCAACATCTCCTCCCACAACAAGCTCGTGAGATATAGAGATGAGGGGAAGGCGAGGAAAGGGAGGACTTTAACCCGAGCCAGGGTCCCATTGATCCAGAGCTGGTGATGATATCTGGTGGCGGGAGGTCCCATGGCTCCTTAGCCATTGGAGATGGACTTATCCGTTGTCCTAGCACTCTCCCGGAGATCAAGGCGCGCCAGTCGAGCTCCGCTCCTGAGATAAGGCCTCGTGAACGGCCAGTGCAACTCGCCATCAAGGTTAGTGATACGTACTCAGCTATCTTTCTCCATTACATTGTCTGCGCTTCCATCAATGATTACAAATGGTCATGTGAGTGGTGTTGCAGGCTGCTATACAGAGTGAGAGAGATAGAACGGAGAAACTTCTGGCGGAGGCGGCGGAGAGGCAGCGGGAGTTGGAGGAGAGGACGACAAAGATGATGGAGGAGGAGAGGGCGCGGAATGACATGCAGGCAAGGGCCATGTACGAGCTCCTTGTGGTAAGTTTCTTCTGCAGATTAGCCAAAACATTCATGTAGTGTTTGTCTCATTACTAACTAGTATGACTGAGTCGTCAAAACCAAATGTGCAGTCTGTGTGCGAGAAGACCGGTCAGACCGCTCCGCCGATGCCAGTGATTGCTCCTGGGACCACGGTGAGTTTAATTTGAATGGACATTACTTGCTACTCTTAACATTTGAGTGTCATAATGCTAACGAGACATTGGAAATGATCTTTGGTGTAGCTTAACTCCAGAAACGCATCGCACGATCCTTCTCCAGCTACCGGCACTAGCCAGCCCGCTCCTACACCTCCCTGATCACGGTAAGTTTCTCTAGTGTTTTGCTTAACAAATGCATAAAGACCTAGACTTAGCTATATTTCCTCCAATATGCTTACCATAATGACCTAGAGTTAGCTTCTTTTCCTCCAAAATGACTTAATAAGCTTACTGACCTCATAAACCATCCATTTTACCTAAGTTAGCTCTAAAAAGATATGTACTTAGCTAACTTATGTCAAAAATTGCATAATTAGCTCATAAACGACCCATTTCACCTAGGTTAACTCATAAACGACCCATTTCACCTAGGTTAACTCATAAACGACCCATTTCACCTAGGTTAGCTCATAAACAACCCATTTCACCTAGGTTAGCTCATAAACGACCTATTTCACCTAGGTTAGCTCATAAACGACCCATTTCACCTAGGTTAGCTCATAAACGATCCATTTCACCTAGGTTAGCTCATAAACGATCCATTTCACCTAACTTAGCTCCAAAAGATCCATTTCACCTAGGTTAGCTCATAAACGACCCATTTTGTAGGGTAACGCAGCAGAAAACAAAAATTTTCCGACCTACCCACCAGCCCAGGACCACTATGGAGACTGCATAAATGGTTTGATCTTTTTCGTTACCGACTCGTAGCGCAGCGGGAAGTAGAGTCGATGATGATCGGCGGTGCAGATCCCCGCAGCTAGGATTTACAACCTCCCAACCGCGAGGATGTATACCCTCATCTGCTCCTCAGACAGCCCTCCGGGAGGCGGTCGAACAGCCCCCCGGACGGTGTCGCGGACAGCCCTTAGGGAGGACCTTCGAAACTCGAATGGTCACTCGGACAGCCCTTCGGGAGGACCTTCGAAACTCGGACGGTCACATGGACAGCCCTTCGGGAGGCACTCACGAACTAAGACCGAAACTACAATCTCTCTACAGAGTTGCACACATACGGTGTCATCTATCCGGCAGGGCTTCGCCGTCCAGAACTAGTTCCTGCCGGAACCCAGACAACCTTTCGGCTCTACGAAACTATTTCGCGGGGAGGGAGAGAGAAGCCAGATCATTGCATGACACTTGTATGTGAGAAGGGATGATCCTTTAGGCAGCCCCCTCCACCCCTATTTATAGGCCAAGCCCAAGGGTGGCTTCTCCAAGAAGCCAAGGGGGGAAATACCAAAAAGGCCCTCAAGGTGGCTTCTCCAAGAAGCCAAGCAAAAAAGCACTTTCACTATTCATGACGACATTTTTCAGCGTCCGTTCGAACTGAAAATATTTATGTGGGCTTAGAACATTTCCAATACCCACTAAAATAATTTTCAACGCGTTCCGAAACAATTTCGGTTTAGTGATTTTCATCTGCAAAAAGCAAACAAGAATGCGTTTTCACTATTCATGAAGACAATTTTTCGCGTCCACTAAATCGAAAATATTTCTGTGGGTCTTAGAATAATTCTAGTACCCACTAAAATGATTTTGGATTCGTTCGGAAACAATTTCAGATTAGTGAATTTCATCTTCGAAAAACAGCCAAAGCGGTACCGGCAGCTCCGAAACATTTTCGGTTTTTATTTCTGAAAATTCCAAAAAGTTTCCAGAATGATTCTCGCACCTTCCAAGAATTATCAGGCATGTGCTGAAACCATTTTGACTTAATGGCATACCCCGAAACAACTTTTTCGGTTTCACCGAAACTCATCCGGTGACCTCTCTCTGCGGCACGATTCCGCTGTCCGAAACTTTTTCGGTGATTTTCTCTCAGACGCCCTGTCTAGTATTCAGCAGATAGATGACCCTTAAGCGTGTGACCCTATAGGTTCGGTGAAGTATAGACATGACCTGGAACCCCTTCCGATCAATGATCAACATCGGAGCCGTGGACACCCATATTGACCCCTATACCCACACGAATGAATATTCGAGTGAACCTCCAGTTGCCGTGTGCTATTCCTGTTGCTTCGCGATATGTTACAAATACCCGAGGTGAGACATGTTGGCATTCTCGTGGATAACCAACTTGTCCACTATGCTAGTTACCTCGTTACCGGTTTTGTTCTCTTTTCTCGTTTCCGTGTTCCGGCATCCCAGTGATCAAATCACACTGTGTTTGGCCAGACGATGATGGATACCGTAATATCGAGAGGGCCCGAGAATATCTCTCCATCGTCGGAGGAGCAAATCCCAATCTTGAGCTATCAAGTTACTTGACACACTTTTCCATGAACCCGTAGGCCGCCGTGATAGCCACCCATTTACGGATGACGTTTAACAAACCCCAAAGTTCATGAAGCAAGCCTGAAGAAACTCGATACTATCATGGTCTAAGGAATCATGCAAACGTTAACCATCTCTATGTTATGCACCATTAACTTGTGATGAATGAATCTCTTAGCATAACATCAATCCGGGTCGATTCAACACAAATGTTCTCTTAACATCGTGCCCTCAAAATTGCTGGCATAGACATGCCCATGATCAGGAAAACAGAACCATCATGCAACACTTGAGCTAGTCTTAGAGGCCAGACTAGGAATACTTCTTACCGTTTATTATTCCACACGTGCATATGAGTCTTCCTCCGAGCCTCGTGGATATTGCAGACTCGAGAATCATTGCAGTTATAGCATGGAACATAAACATAATTATGAACTCGGATATAAATAATATCATTTATTATTGCCTCTAGGGCATATCTCCTACAGACTCCCACTTGCACTAGAGTCAATAATCTAGCTTATGCTAATGCACTTCACACCTGTGGCACACCGGTGTAAATATGCTTCGCTTGTGGTATAGCCTGATGTCCAACGGATCTGACGACTTCAGTTCCGTGTGTATCTTTGCATGTCCTCCCGTTTTCACGTTGTCACGTTTTCACAAAATTCATATTTTGTGTGGACTTGGCTTTGTATGTATGTGAATCACAGGTCGAACCTGGATTCCTCAGACTGAGTTATGGAGCAACTACCCGCAGTAGTGTCCCATTGTCAAAAGCCATCTTGGAACTATACTAAGTTCATGAATGAACTATATGATTCAACATCTTCTTTGTCACTTCTAAAGCGTCAACATACTTAGCCCTTGTTATAGAATTCGCCATAGTAACTAGTTTGAACAAATTCCAACTAACTGTGCCACCACATTGTGTGTTACACAAAACCCTTAATTTAAATCGAAAATCGCATGGAGAAAAGATGAATACTGTATCGATCTAACATTTTACAACGAACTCTTCATGATCTCTGCTTGCGAGAAAACCATGCCATCAGTACTTACTCTAGTACTCTGTGACATCTTTCACTGTTGTCCCATGATCAGTAATTTGATCACTTTGGTATCCATACTCGCAACACCTTGGGAGTATCGGACATATCTGGTTGTTTTACATACCATGGAATACATGATTAATCCAAACACAAAAGTGTGTGGAATTTGCATCATGTATTTTACTCATCAGTGTTTTGGGACACCGAGTCTTGCAAAAACTTTTCCATGTGACTTTGGCAAGAATCACTCCTTGGTGTTTTAAATGCTAAAAGGTTTTAGCATCTTGTCAATATGTATTCATTGCTTAGCACCATTAGGTAAATTTATCTCCATAGATCATCATGCCTAATATTGAGGCTATTTAGCCTAAGCACTTCATCGAAAAACTATTTTCAAATGAAGTCCTAATTTGTGTCAACAAATTTATTTCCAATTACCAATGTGCCAAGCACATAAGGTTTTTAGAAATATTATTACGCTCCCACTTACTTTCTTGAATTACAAGCATCTTCATTACCCATTGATGAAGTCAAAACCCCTTTGACCATTTCATCAAAACACGAAGATTCCAACTCCATTTTGCTCTCTTCTGTCCATTGCTGGAACTCTGAAGTTTGCATACCTACTAGCATCCTCTGGATCGACAAATTACTTTGGACTGTATCATATACAAGTCCTAGCTTTCATTACATCAGATGGAAATCCTTTTATCATCCATGTTTCATATCTCATGATTGAAATATGTATTAATTGCTAGTTCAACCCGAACCGACTTTAAGCATCGCTACAATGAAAACAACCTCATCGTAGTCAACTCTTGAACTTGTTATTTCAACAAGTCGAGCTTTATGGATAAAACATTTTATCCCTATCAGATTTAAGTTCCATAAATATTCATTAGACTCTAAGTCTTCCGAAAGGTGTATCAAGGTTTTAATCTTGAATCACTTATATGGAAACTAACTCGGGTTGTATTGGCATTTAGCCAATTCCGGAGTCAGGGTCCATCAACGCTTCCTTGTGTATCGTAGGTATAATGTTGTCTAACAACAATATCTCATTTGTGCACCTGAGAGGTTTGCACGAGCCTTGCCTACGTGGTTCAGCTGCAAGTTCGACCGAAGTTCATACATTTTATTGTAGAGACTTCCGTATCAGACGCAGTAGGAAACTCTGGAATTACTTCCAAGGTCTCTTTCCTTTGATCTGATGACGTAGATATTGTTTATCTCGTCGAGTTGCACTATTCTCCCACTCACCTTTTTGAAAGAACCATTCTCTTTAAAAGCACACCGTTTCGCGGCAAAACTATTTGCCTCGGTATAGTGAGGGAGGAATGCCCAACATTTTGGTATAACCTACAAAGTAGCACTTGTCTGATTTGGAATAGGTTTGTAACCTTTTACACAAGCCCCATATTCCAAATGTTAAGAAAAGATATAACATGGTTGGGCGTACCATACCATGGCTTCATTTCAACAGACCCGATGTAGCTCTTTTCAGTGTAAAAGCCGCAGTCTCTAAAGCATCACTTTAAAAGGGATAATGGCAAATTTATTTATGTCATCTTTGACCTTACCATGTCATAAATGGTTTGATTACATCTCCACGGACTTTCCACTTGCAGTGGTGTTCCGGGAGGTGCAAGTTTATGAAACCCCTTTCACAACTCATCAGACATTCGCTAAACATGTAACTCAAATATTCCTTTGTGCAATCAAATTGCTGAAACATAATTTTCTTGTTACAATAACTTCTACTTCATTATTGAGAACCTTTCGAATGATTTCAAGAGATCCAGACTTACGTCTCATCAAGTAAATATCCATATATCTACTTGAGTCATTTCTGAAGATAAATAAATCCACCACTAACAACACTTATCGGACTACACACATCAAATGTATGATCACTAATAAGTTTGTTGTTCGTTCCTTATGGCCTGTGAACGGTATTTTAGTCACTTCACTTTTCGGAGGAAAGTTGCAAGTGTCAGATGATTCAAAATCGAAAAGATTTCAAAATCCATCATAATGGAATTTTCCATGCGGGTTTCTCCAATGTGACCAAATGTAGTGCCACACTTGTGTGGTATTCTTTTAGTCTTGCGACATTTAGCGTCAGTGTTATGGATGTATCATATTACCCTCAATATTCATAACATACGTCCCATCGATGATGGAAGTATGGCCCTTATGTTATTCATAATACCTAACAACAATTGTTGTTTTTATGAACAACTCTTTTGCAACAAACATTGTGCAATGGGCTAGAGTGTATGAAACTCTAAAATGAATTATGAAAGTAAACCCAGAGGTATTGTATTATTATCAATATTCATAACATATATCTCATTCATAATGAAAGTATGGCCCTTGTGTTATTCATAACATCGAACATAAAAAGTTCTCTTATGAACAACCTTCTTGCAAGATACCTTATGCAATGGGATAGAGTTTGTAAAACTCTAAATGAATCACGAAAATAAATACAGACGGCAATACACCGGTGGAAGGTATAGTAACATTTACTATGTTCCCTGTGTATACCTTAACCTCATTTCTAGCTAGTCTTTCAGGCCATAGTAGTTCTTACATCGAGTTGCAAAAGAATGCAATCGAGCGGGCATATTTGTGATGAACTCACAATACCCAAGAATTAGTGATTAACATGTTCTACCATAATTCGCAAGAACTATATCTTTGACCAGCCTTGTATACATCGAAAACTTGTATGACATTCATACATGAGCTGGATATTCCAGTCTTCTTTCCTTTTGCCTTTATACTTCTAGCAGTTTAACTTTTAGTATTTCTCCTACTCTCAGAAGAAGCACCGAACTTAAGAGTGGCATTAGCCCCGGACTTCCTAGGCGCGTAAGTCATACTAACACCCTTTGGACACTTCCTTTCTCTTTAAGTTGTTGTTTTATTCACCTTTCATTATATGACAGGCGTTCTTCTGGATCCCTTTCCCAACAGTCAAATGCATAGTAAACACTTTAACTAATACTTTCAAACAAACATTGCTTTGTTTGTATCTGAAAATAATTTTCAGTTCCATGAATATCATATAACTATCCCAACTTTTGAAGTTTGGGTTCCATGGAAGCAAACATATTCCACTTGACCGTAACTGAATTCTAGCTTTTGGATCGAAGGACGAGAGTCACATGATCCATAGCATTAGCGGGAGGATACGGAAAGCATGCGATAGGACAAAGTCCTTCTCGGCACTTTTGAGGACAATCCTCATATTACGTTACCAATCGTAAAGTTTTAACCAGATATTTAACAGCTATTCAATTTTAATAGGGAAGGTGGAAATGCGAGCCATTATTCTACAACTATTATGCAAGAAACACTTAGACAGTGTTCATAATTAATTGCACTGAGAATTAAACATGTTAATTCGACAGTGCGCTCCCACTCAAATCAATCTCTCTCATAATTGATTTAGAGTGATTCAAGATCCATATTTTTATTCGATGCCATTGACGGGTTCATCACTGATGACACGAATTTCAATCGGTAGGCCAACTTGCCGATCACATCTCTATGTGATTCTTGTTCATCTTTCGATGGGCGTGTTCCGAGCTCAGGACTCTCCTGCCTGAACGTCAAAGACAACCAAGTGATCTTGCTGCGAGGTCTGACCTCACCCGCCTCATTCCTCTCAATTCGTTCGTGCTCATGTGTACATGGCGCACCCCGAAAAGATACGAATTTCAGACGGTGCTACTTTGGTGAACACTAACTACTTTGATATTTTAAGTGAGAGATCACCCTAAGAAAAAGCGACTACCGCGCAATCAAGAAGGGTGCATCATAAGGGATAACCATCTCAGGCAATTCATAATAGCATGATATGGTATAGCCCTTTCTGACGGAGAAGTATTTCATTTCTTCGTCTTCGGCATTCGCGTCGGTGTTCACCTTCGCGAAGATTGCCACCACCTTGTCGATGCACCAGATAATATTGCTATCTCTATAGCTAACAAAATAATGCATTACAACAAGGTTGACACGCAGGTCATTAAAGTGCAATCATATGGCTCCAGCCATCATGCCGAATCATGATACGCAGGTCATGTTAATCAAATTACATCATATAGTCATCTCATACATAATCGAATTAGTATGAGCACTGCTATACCACATACATGCACATCCTGCAAAACCAAGTTAGACGCCTCTAATCGGTTTATGCAAAATTTATTTTACGTGGCTTCTAAGGTTTTGACTTAAACCGCAGCTACCAACATTTTATCATCAAGTATGATTATTCAGGTTGCTAGATTAACATCTCGGGGTGTATGAAACACGGGATAATTAAATCTCGATCCCCATACTAAACTTCGTCATACGCATGACCCCCATGCAGATCATATCTGCAATGCCCTTTCATATGCGAATTTCATCTTTCTTTTGACTACGGCAGAACCCAAAGAACTGATAGCACTTCCATGATCAATCAGGATCACGGATTGCCAGAACTTTGTCAAATTCCACCATGCTGTCTCGAGATTGAGCAAACGCAAATTCTAGGGAAGCAACAAGAACCTCGGGTAACAGATTTCATCTGTCACCCGCATAAATAATTTTTAGCAATAGATCTCATCTACTACCTAATTATATTGTGCAATACCCATACATCTCTATGTATTCTAGATCGCAACCTGCATCTACGCATAGCACGGCTCATGATGCCACTGTAGGGTAACGCAGAAGAAAACAAAAAATTTCCGACCTACGCACCAGCCCAGGACCACTATGGAGACTGCATACATGGTTTGATCTTTTTCGTTACCGACTCGTAGCGCAGCGGGAAGTAGAGTCGATGACGATCGGCGGTGCAGATCCCCGCAGCTAGGATTTACAACCTCCCAACCGCCAGGATGTATACCCTCATCTGCTCCTCAGATAGCCCTCCGGGAGGCGGTCGAACAGCCCCCCGGACGGTGTCGCGGACAGCCCTTCGGGAGGACCTTCGAAACTCGAACGGTCACTCGGACAGCCCTTCGGGAGGACCTTCGAAACTCGGACGGTCACATGGACAGCCCTTCGGGAGGCACTCATGAACTAAGACCGAAACTACGATCTCTCTACAGATTTGCACACATACGGTGTCATCTATCCGGCAGGGCTTCGCCATCCAGAACTAGTTCCTGCCGGAACCCAGACAGCCTTTCGGCTCTACGAAACTATTTCGCGGGGAGGGAGAGAGAAGCCAGATCATTGCATGGCACTTGTATGTGAGAAGGGATGATCCTTTAGGCAGCCCCCTCCACCCCTATTTATAGGCCAAGCCCAAGGGTGGCTTCTCCAAGAAGCCAAGGGGGGAAATACCAAAAAGGCCCTCAAGGTGGCTTCTCCAAGAAGCCAAGCAAAAAAGCACTTTCACTATTCATGACGACATTTTTCAGCGTCCGCTCGAACTAAAAATATTTATGTGGGCTCAGAACATTTCCAGTACCCACTAAAATAATTTTCAACGCATTTCGAAACAATTTCGGTTTAGTGATTTTCATCTGCGAAAAGCAAACAAGAATGCGTTTTCACTATTCATGAAGACAATTTTTCGCGTCCACTAAATCCGAAAATATTTCTGTGGGTCTTAGAATAATTCTAGTACCCACTAAAATGATTTTGGATTCGTTCTGAAACTATTTCAGATTAGTGAATTTCATCTGCGAAAAACAGCCCAAGCGGTACCGGCAGCTCCGAAACATTTTCGGTTTTTATTTCTGAAAATTCCAAAAAGTTTCCAGAATGATTCTGGCACCCTCCAAGAATTATCAGGCATGTGCCGAAACCATTTTGACTTAATGGCATACCCCGAAACAACTTTTTCGGTTTCACCGAAACTCATCCGGTGACCTCTCTCTGCGGTACGATTCCGCTGTCCGAAACTTTTCGGTGTCCGAAACTTTTTCGGTGATTTTCTCTCAGACTCCCTGTCTAGTATTCAGTAGATAGATGAGCCTTAAGCGTGTGGCCCTATAGGTTCGGTGAAGTATAGACATGACCTGGAACCCCTTCCGATCAATGATCAACATCGGAGCCGTGGACACCCATATTGACCCCTATACCCACACGAATGAATATTCGAGTGAACCTCCAGTTGCCGTGTGCTATTCCTGTTGCTTCACGATATGTTACAAATACCCGAGGTGAGACATGTTGGCATTCTCGTGGATCAACAACTTGTCCACTATGCTAGTTACGTCGTTACCGGTTTTGTTCTCTTTTCTCGTTTCCGTGTTCCGGCATCCCAGTGATCAAATCACACTGTGTCTGGCCAGACGATGATGGATACCGTAATACCGAGAGGGCCCGAGAATATCTCTCCATCGTCGGAGGAGCAAATCCCAATCTTGAGCTATCAAGTTACTTGACACACTTTTCCATGAACCCGTAAGCCGCCGTAATAGCCACCCATTTACGGATGACGTTTAACAAACCCCAAAGTTCATGAAGCAAGCATGAAGAAACTCGATACTCTCATGGTCTAAGGAATCATGCAAACGTTAACCATCTATGTGTTATGCACCATTAACTTGTGACGAATGAATCTCTTAGCATAACATCAATCCGGGTCGATTCAACACATATGTTCTCTTAACATTGTGCCCTCAAAATTGCTGGCATAGACATGCCCATGATCAGGAAAACAGAACCATCATGCAATACTTGAGCTAGTCTTAGAGGCCAGACTAGGAATACTTCTTACCGTTTATTATTCCACACGTGCATATGAGTCTTCCTCCGAGCCTCGTGGATATTGCAGACTCGAGAATCATTGCAGTTATAGCATGGAACATAAACATAATTATGAACTCGGAGATAAATAATATCATTTATTATTGCCTCTAGGGCATATCTCCTACACATTTCACCTAGGTTAGCTCATAAACGACCCATTTCACCTAGGTTAGCTCATAAACGACCCATTTCACCTAGGTTAGCTCATAAACGACCCATTTCACCTAGGTTAGCTCATAAACGACC
>NC_057814.1:627898948-627899280 GCF_018294505.1 Triticum aestivum | reverse complement strand
TACTGACCTCATAAACCATCCATTTTACCTAAGTTAGCTCTAAAACGATATGTACTTAGCTTACTTATGTCAAAAATTGCATAATTAGCTCATAAACGACACATTTCACCTAGGTTAACTCATAAACGACCCATTTCACCTAGGTTAGCTCATAAACGACCCATTTCACCTAGGTTAGCTCATAAACGACCTATTTCACCTAGGTTAGCTCATAAACGACCCATTTCACCTAGGTTAGCTCATAAACAATCCATTTCACCTAGGTTAGCTCATAAACGATCCATTTCACCTAACTTAGCTCCAAAAGATCCATTTCACCTAGGTTAGCTCAT
>NC_057814.1:627849316-627898815 GCF_018294505.1 Triticum aestivum | reverse complement strand
AGCTCATAAACGACCTATTTCACCTAGGTTAGCTCATAAACGACCCATTTCACCTAGGTTAGCTCATAAACAATCCATTTGACCTAGGTTAGCTCATAAACGATCCATTTCACCTAACTTAGCTCATAAACGATCCATTTCACCTAAGATAGCTCATAAACGATCCATTTCACCTAGGTTAGCTAATAAAAGATCCATTTCACCTAAGTTAGCTCATAAACGATCCATTTCAACTAATTTAGCTCATAAAATATCCAGTTCACCTAAGTTAGCTAATAAATGGCATATACTTCTTCTTCTAGTCTTCTTCTTCTTCTTCTATTCTTTTTCTTCTAGTCTAATTCTTCTTCCAGTCTTCTTTTTCTAACTTTCTTATTTGTCATTTTGCAGGTTTCATTCACTTCACGGAAGCCAGCTTCCTATGATGGATTGCTTGTTTTTTCCTTTGATGCACTTCTTGTATTCTGCTAGCTTGCTATGATGAAACTAGATTGCTATGATGAAACTTTGCATATTCTAATATGTATGGATCGATGGAACTATGTGCAACCTACTATGTATGTATGGATGGATATATATGTGCTGGATATTTATTATGTTGGATATATATGTGCTGGATATTTATTATGTTGGATATATATGTGCTGGATATTTATTGTGAAAGAGTCCTGTGATATATTTGCTGTGATAATTGTTGGATATAAGAAAAACAGAATAAAAAAGAGGCAGTGCAGGCTCTTTGCCGTCCGCCGCGGACGGCAAAGACACCTTTGCCATCGGTGGCAGACGGCAAAAGGGGCACGTGGCGCCCACCTGTGCTTCCTCGGAGATGGGCCATTTGGCAAATTTGCCTACCATGGCGGACGACAAAGCTAAGCTGATGGCAAGTACTTTGCCTTTGCCGTCCACCGTGGCAGACGGCAAAAAATAGCGGGCGCTGACGCATTGTTGACGTCAACTGGCGGACGGCAAAGAGTCGCTCAAATTTGCCGTCCGCTGGCGGACGGCAAAGGCCGCCGTTAGCCGCCTAACGGACTAACGCTGGCGGACATCCAATATTTTTGCCGTCCCTCCTCTTTGCCGTCCGCCGCTGTAGGCAAAGGACTCTTTGCTGTCCGCCATAAAAAGCAGACGGCAAAGGACCTGTTTAGCATAGCCTACTTTCCCGGAGCCTTTCGCCGTCCGCGGCTGACGGCAAAGGCCTTTGCCGTCTGCCGTTCATGCCTTTGCCGTCCGCCGTGGCAGACGGCAAAATAGTTGATTCCTGTAGTGATACGTCCATTTTGCATCATGTTTTCTTATTGTTATTTATAATGTTTTTTTTCCATAATAATGCTTTTTGGAGTAATTATAATGCCTTTTCTCTCATAATTTGCAAGGTACACACCAAGAGGGAGAATTCCGGCAGCTGGAAATCTGGACTTGGAAAAGCTACGTCAGGCCACCTATTCTGCACAACTCCAAATGAGCTGAAACTTGATGGAGATTTTTATGGAATATATAAGAATTACTGGAACAAATAACTACCAGAGGGGGGCCACCAGGTGGCACTACAAAAAAATACACTTTCGTGGTGATACGTGTTTGTCACAATAGGTCACGTTTTCTGTCATGCATGTACATCCATGACAATTTTATGACAGAATCAAGACAGTCATACATGTGCTGTCGTACAAGTGTTCCATGACATTACCATCACGGAAGTGTCCACTTCCATGACGATAAATTGCGCGTCACAGAAGTGCTTTCGTCAAGGGTGACCGACACGTGGCATCCACCGTAACGGAACACCGTAAAGCTCTCGGGTCTAGTTTTGGATCCAATAACCCGTTAACAGCCCCAACCAATGGGGATTTTCCATGTGTAAAATCATCATTGGCTGGAGGGAACACGTGTCGGCTCGCCGTTGGGACAGATGTCATCCACTCATTGGACCCAAAGCACCTATGATACGCCGACACGTGGCACGGCCCAACACAGGTCCATTCCTGTGAAAAGGCCAGCCCGTTTGACTTGGTCAAAAGGTGGCGGGCCGGCCCACGGCAAGCCCGTTAATGGCAAGCCCGTTAACGGCCTGTTCGCATATAGCCCATTTATAGCCAGCTAACCCAGGGCCCGTTTACGGCCTATCCGAATTAGGCCTAGTAGCATCATCTGGGCCGTCCAATATAATTCCAGCCCGTTTTAACTTCTGGCCCATGTATGGCCCATGACGTCTTTCGGCCCATATGAGGCCCTTAGTAACCCTCGGCCCATTAACGGCCTGTGGTAAAACTGGCCCCTAATGAACAGTTTATCACTTTGTACCCATTAACGGCCCATTATTCCGTTGGGCCGTTTCCAGCCCATGTTATCTTTCGGCCTTCTCAGGGCCCATTTATTCTTGGGCTCATTTCCAGCATTCGTTTACTTTCGGCCCGTTACTGTCATTTTATGGTTGTGGGCCAAATTCAGCCTTTGGTTACAGTCGGCCCGTTAATACGTTGGGCCGTTTTCATAGCGTCATCAAATACGGCCGATTAACGATGGCCCATTATGGTCGGCCCATGAACGGACGATTTCAACTCTAGCCCATTTACGGCCATAATGTGGTCTGTTATTGGCCCATGTTTGGTCAACCGATCATACGGCCCGTAGAAGGCCCATTTTGTCTACGGCCCGTATAAGGCCCATTGTTTCTACGCCCCATAGATGGCCCATTGTTTCTACGGCCCTTAGAAGGCTCATTGTTTCTACGGCCCGTAGGAGGCCCATGTTAACTATAGTAAATATGTAGCCCATGGTTAATGTGGCCTAGTTTTAAAAAATAGGTTATTGCGGCCACAAGCAACCCACGGAAAAATAACTGCACTGACTACAAGAAAACAAATAAACAAGACAATAAGGAAACAAATAAACCCACGGAAAAAGTGCTTAAATCCTCCAGCACTTGCTGTTGCACCAGAAAGTATGCATGTGAATTCTGCAGGGACTTCCTCAGTCCTTCGGCTTTCTGTCGCATAACATCTGATCGATGTCTTTCAACTTGAAGTTGAGACTCAAGAAGCCGAACTGATTCAGGCAACGAGTTCGAAGAGCTGGTACCAGCAGTAGTAGCCAATAACTCGAACACTACATCAAGACAGGACTTTGGGGTTGTCTCAGTGTCTTCAATATAGTTTTTATCAGCTTTCTTGGAGACCAACAGGGATGTCTCACTATCTTGAACCTTAGCTGCATTACTTTCTATACCATTGCATAACGGGGTACTCTTCTCCAATATTTTATCCGCATTCTAAAAGGGAAACAAACAAACACATCACAGGTTTACAATGTAGTATATCAAACTCATTTTGGTAAACCAGTTCGGTAGTAAGGTGGACAGGATAACAACATGAAACAAACATATATCTATGTAGTATGGTCACTGTATGGTCTATATCATTCTAGTTTATGTTGCCAAATCAAGATAGATACAGTTCGAATCATATCTATTTAAGACAAAGCAGCTTAGACAGAATATAAGTGTGGGAAACTACACATCAATAAGAACACTTGTAAGGTGCATGGCATGAGAATATAACTGTTTATTCAATTGAAACTGAAATCAACATAGAGCAAGTTACAACAGCAAACACGTTAAAGAAACAGGTTTAAAAAATACCTGTTGCGCCATTGGAGTTTCAATTGCATCCTTCGAATTTGAAATTAGTTGGTATGAGTAAATACAGTGATGCAAGAGAAAAGTAGTATGAACCATAGCTACGGAACCTGACTTGAGAACAATTCTTCTTCTGCTTTAAGCGTTGACTTGGGGTTCGGAGTGGTGGTCCTCGTGCTTTGGGCACTGCAGTTGCCTTACTAACTGCTCGTGTTTAGGTGCTCAGTGGTGGAGACGGTGTTGTGTCAACAGGAACTGGGTTACTATCTGCTGGGGTTGGGGTTAGAAGGGGTGTAGCTGGTTCTCTGTCCAGTTGGGTAGGGGTACAATCTGCGTGGGTCTGGGTTATGTGTGGTGGGGCTGGTTCTTGGGAATGTACAACCGTGGTTCTATCTCCATCAACAGGTAGCACGATCTTTTCTGAAGACCGTGTTTTTACTCCGACAGATACTGCCATCACCCCCTCCAATTGAAATGGCTGATAAACAAGAAAATTAATTGAATGTACATACATTGTAAGATAGACAGGTGCAATGGATAGTAGGGAAGAAAACAGGGCATGAAATAATTCACATTTATGTTGTCTAACCAAATAGAATAGCAGGACATAATTTCACATATATGATGGCTAATTAAACAGGATAGCATGACACAATTTCACATGTATGATGGCTAACTAAACAGGATAGAATGACATACTTCAAAATATGATGACTATGTAAACAGGATGACATGATATAACTATACGATGTGTCTATTGAAGTGGTTGGCATGCCATAAACCACAAACATGTCGTCGATGGAAACATGATGGCATGATATAATTCACGGATAGAATGACATAATTCAAAATATGATGACTATGTGAACAGGATGAGATGATATAACTATATTATGTCTTTAGAAAATGGGTTGGCATGCCATAATTCAGATACATGCTGTCTATGTAAACATCATGGCATGATATAATTCAAATATATGATTTATATACTAAGGAAGTGAGCAGAGGGCAATCGCGTATATGATGTGTCAACTAAGAAGATGGCATTCAATATCGTGTATATGATGTAAAAAACTAAGCATTGCTATACAACATATGCATGATATGAGTAATATAACCCTGCCAAGTTTGAGCATACACCTCAGGGGGATAATAGGACTGGTCATCTGCCTCTGAGTCCTCCTCTGAAGAGCTATCTGTAACCAACAAGATATCTGCTTCACCAGGTAGCATTGTCTGCTCTGAAGACCTTGTTTTCACTCCAGATTTCTCCATCACCAATTCAAATGGCTGATGCACAGGAAGAGCAGTTGAATATACAAACATTGTCGACAAAAGCAATGAGAAATACAAAAAAAGGATGGCATGATATAATTCACATATATGACGCTTGGCTAAACAACATGGCATTGCATAATTAACATATATAATGCCTTGCAACAAGATAGCATTGCATAATTCACATATATAATGTCTTGCAAAAAGATGGCATTGCTTAATTCACATATATGGTAATTAGACACTAAACAGGTGGCATTCACACAAAGCATGTCTAAACTAAGCAAATGACATAGCAATGCAAGATACCATACGCACGATATGAGCAACATAACCCTGCCAAGTTCGAGCATGCACCTCAAGGGGGGGGAATAGGACTGGTCATCTGTCTCTGAAACCTCCTCTGAGGAGCTATCTGTAACCAGCAAGACATGCGCTTTGTCAGATAGCATTGTCTGCTCTGAAGACCTTGTTTCCACTCCAGATTTTTCCATGACCGTGCCGAATGGCTGATGCACAGGAAGAGTAATTGAATGTACTAAAATTGTTGACAAATTTAACACGTAATACAAATGATGTCATGATATAATTCACATATAAGATGACTGGCTAACCAGGGTGGCATTGCAAAATTCACATATACGATGCCTGGCTAAACAAGATGGCATTGCATGATTCACATATACGATAAAGAAACTAAACATATGGCATTGACACAAAGCATGTCTAAACTAAGCAGAGGACATCTTTGATGTATACAGTAAGCAATGCAAGGCACCATGTGCATGATATTAGCAACATCAGCATGCCAAGTTAGAGCGAAGACCTCATGGGGTCAATAGGAGTGGTCTTCTGCTTCTGAATCCCCCTCAGAACAGTTATCTTCCTCTTGATTACGATCTGAAATGGGTGGAGTGGGGGCTGCCTTTGAGCCCACCATGGAGCGACGTCTGCATGAAATTTTATTGCCACGCAAGGCTCATCTCTTTTGCTCTACATGTTCACTTCCATTGTGTACAATAACTGACATGCATAGGAATAAAACATAGTGAGATTATGTAAGGAGTGCATGCACAAATCCAGAGTGATGATAGCAAACTGTGGATAGACCCAAAACTAATGGTAGCAGGCAGATAATAGCTTTAGTTAAAAACTATAGATAATGGCTCCTTTAATGGTATTTTGCACCCAACATGAAACTCATAGTAGACACCCGAGATTAACCAGATAGTAGACAGATAGTACTGATTGCTGCCCCAATATGTACCCCACAACCATTTAAAAACTCAAGTTTCAGCATAAGTTTGGACCTGAGTCGGAGTCTAATAGGTGAACACGACGATAAAGTAGCATGTCATCATATTAAGCAATGCATAACGTAAGCAGACACGGAAGAGTGCGACCTCTCTTGCGGACCCGTGTAGTCCTCAAGGTCATCTGCTCAGTTGATGATGGTAATGCAGTTGTCGTGGCTGCCGGCGGTGGGGAAGAAGATCTGAGGCGGCGAAAGACAGTCTGGAGAGCGGATCCCTGATGTGGTTAACCCTTCTGTCATTGGAGCATCTGAGCTGGGGTGGAACACAGCACCGCAGGAGCAGGACAAACCACACAAGGTTTTCTTTGACACATATCTGTAACAGATGTAATTGTGTAAGGGCTTGTTTGAATTTGAGGATTCTAACAATGCAGGGACAGGAAATAGACAGGAATAGGATAGGAATGCATGTGCAAAACAGAGAATTTAAAAACACAGGATTTTTGCCAATCTGGGTGTTTGGTTCACAAGAATTGGAAGATCACAGGATGCAAAGAAGCATGGTGAGATTAAGTCAAACCACAAGAAGTGTACAACCTCTTTGGCGAAGCGATGTCGATCTCAGCGTGATTGGGTTGGCCGGTGAGGATGCTCTGGCTGACTTGGCTGTCAGAGGAGGGGAAGAAGATCTTAGGCGTCTGGAGATGGAGCCCGAGGTACTGCTCCGCTGTGATGGAGGGTTTCGTCGTTGGAGTAGCTCCGGTGAGTTGTACGACGCCGAGGCTGATGCAGGACAAGAGAGACAACGTTAACCTCAGTGGAATTCTAATAGCATCTCCAACAGATGACGTAAAATACATAACCACAAAGTGCTAGATGTATACATCAGCCGCTCATCTCTGAACTTAACTGTCGAAACTGAATTTAACTATTGAAACTGAACTTAACTGTCGAAATTGAATTTTACTGTCGAAACTGAACGCACTAGAGGTGAGCCTACACGTCAGTCGACTGACTTTTTCATCTCTGGTCAATCGATTTTGCAGCCGTTGGATACGAAATCAAGGGCCTGCAGTTCATCTTCAACCTCCAACCCCCTGAGCCGCCAGCCACCACCGGCCAAACAACCGCCCCCCGCCGCCCGCGGCCGGCGGTGCGCCGCCCCGCCTGCCCCGAAAACACTCCCCACCGCCAGTCCGCCGCCGCCCCGGCCATCCCTGTAGGCCCCCCGTGCCGAGATTTTTCTCCGGCGATCCCCACGCCACCGCCCCACCACGGCCGGTGACCACCGCCCCCACCCTGAACCCTAAGATAGATAGTGGGGTACCTCTCCGGCGAGCCCCCCTCCCTGCTGCGGCTGGTTCTTCCTTAACTCCGGCGAGCCCCCCCACCCCCTGAAAATCGACTGACCCAAAAGTCGATTCAGTCGACTGAAGTGTAGCTAAATCAGAGCAGCGTCGCAAGCAAGAGCAAGAGCGAGAGCAGCAGCGCAAGCAAGAGCAGACCAGGCAGGGGACCGAGAGCAAGAGCAGAGCAGCAGCGCGAGCGAGAGCTAAAGCAGCAGTAGCTCCTATTGATGTGGATGTTGCCGCCGAGGGAGCGATGCCCTGGAGGAAGTGGCCGGTGATGCCGCCATGGATGGAACCACACCGTGTCGGCTCGGGACCGAGCGCCGGCAGCACCGTGAGATCGAATCAAGAAGAAAATGCGGCGATTAGTGTACAACCTCTTTGGTGGCGCCGATTAGGCCGCAACTTCATCCAAGGAAACGGTGATGATGATGCTCTTCCGGTGGTGCAGGTGAAGACGGCGGTGTGGGAATGGAGGTGGCACGAAAGACGAGGGGAACGTCGGGGCAGCTCCTTGGAGGTGGAGAACGGGGTGGCTGAACCGGCGGGACGACCAGATCGACGACGGATCCTCATCCGGTACAGTGGATGAGGGACGTCGAGGTGTTGCTGTGGACGACGTCGTCGGGGAAGAGGCTCCGGCTGGGTGGCGGACGGAGGAGGGTGTGGGGCTTCGCGGGTTTTCCCGGCCTCGGTGTACGAATGGGTGGGCGGATGGGATGGGAGTGGGGAACCATGTCTTAGGGACGCGCTTGTCCGAAATGTGGGGTAGGTTCCGAAAGTACCCCCACTGATTTGAGGCGGTTCTTTCAGTTCAGGGTTATCACGGGCATTTCGCGTGTCAGGATTTCACAGGAGGTGGGAGTTTTCGCGAGCATTGTAATTTTGGAGTAGCAAGGCGCGGGTTGAGATGGAGGGAGTTGTCGGAGCACAACGAGACAAAGATTTATCTTAAATTTTTCGGGGTAACAAGGCGCGGGTTAAAGAGGCGGGAGTTTCGCAGCACGATAGACAGAGACGCTAGTTTGAAATTTCGGCATAACAAGGCGCGGCTTGAAATTTCAGGAGAACAAGCTTAACGTGTACCCAAAAGAAAAAAACAATTTAGACTAGTATGATATACTACGTACAATGTGTTTAACACGCACAACACACACAGACACCATTTAGACTAGTAAGGTACACGTGCATTGCACACATGAGATTTGGCAACAAAATTATGAATAAATACCACATTATAGCATGTAAGCTTTGAGTCATATATGCATGATGTAGATGTTCGTTTAATTCTTATAGTTCATTTCATTCAAAAATCATCAAGTTTTTATAAGAAAGCTAATCTATTTTAAGATTCATGGAATTGTGCGTTGAAGGCATAAAGTAAAAACAAATCATGTAGAAAAACATTTGGGCAATTCTGATACGGAAGATTCTAGAACAAAGAAGAAGTGCTTGTGTTTTGAGGTTCGTGCATTATGCTTAAGTTCAACCATAGAGTCTTCTAGATTGTACATGTGGCAACATCTGGTGGAATCTAGATGATATCCAACGGCCAGTAGTGCTCAAATTTGCCAGCTCTGCACCATCGGATTGGCCTCATCCAACGACCATCTTTCAAAGTTAAAGTTATCCGCACACTATGTAAAAAATATAAAATATAATGTATATATAGGGGTATAGATATAGATATGTGATGCAATAGTGTGTCCATGCACGGATGCAATGTGGCCAAACGATGTCTGCCATCGGTATCTCAAATTCAAACCAGTCTGACCTTGTTCAATGTGTATACATTACAACATGCTCGTTTCCAAACCACACCGCGCAGATCTCCGTTATATTCATGCATGCATGGGTTTCAAACATCATGATCTCTTATTCAAATATTTGAATTCAACTTTACATTGATTATGACCTCACCTAGTCTTTTACACCCACACATTGGTCTTCTCTTTATAATTGTACCACTAACTTTCTCTCGTGCATGCATGCACACACACTACCAGTCGGCATTATCCATCGCACACATGCAATCTTTTTCTTCAGGTCGGTCTCCCATGAAGGCACACACACACACACACACATCCCCCTCTCCATCATATCGGGCATTCTTTATCTCTCATGTGCATGCGCAACGATCGATGTTCCTCTATGTGTGTGTGTATATAGCTAGGTCTTTCATAGTTTTCCACATAAACCGATCAATCTATATATCTAGTGAGGTCTCACCCTCTTTCCCACGTCCACATCGATCAATCTATACCTCTCTATATAGGATTACATATATAGCTAATACACCCACATTAATTATATATCCAACGCCCCCCTCTCATCATCCATGCCTTCCGCTTCATCTCTCAGACGCGCGCACAATGGCGAAGACAAGGAGAAGCAAGGGCCCTGCCCCACCCTAACATCACTATATATTGAGGCTAATATGAATGTGATCATTAGACAATTGCTGGTAAAAATGGTTTAAGTTGATGAATGGGCCCTCCTCGTAAAGGATTAGCAATGCTTAGCCCCCTAGCTCATGGGACATTTTTCATGGCTCCGCCACTGCGCGCAACAGCGCACGTTCTCGCGCCCTCTCTCTAAGTATCAATCTCGCAGTTGTGCACTCCTTCATAGTCTCCCTCCACTCGGCCCCTCGCACCATCTTCTAGCCCCCCAACGGATTTTGCCACATGTACAATCTAGCAGACTCCATGGTTGAACTTAAGCATAATGCACAAATCTCAAAACAACAGTGGTTCTCCTTTGTTCTAGAATGTTCCGTATCATAACTTCCCAAACTTCTTTTCTAGTTGAATTTCCATTGTTATTATTTTACTTTATACTTTACAACGCACAATTCCATGAATCATAAAGTAGATTAAGGGCTTCTTTGATTCAAAGGATTCTCGAAGGAATTTTGGAGGATTCTAATCCTTAGGTATTTTTCCTATCCTGGTTGTTTGATTCGTAGGATTGTAAACCATAGGAATTTTTCCATATGATTCATTTGCACTAGATTTCATAGGAAACATCCCATCCACTCAAACGTCTTTGAAAGAATTCTGCGTTTTTTCTATGCACAATCAAACACTCGTACCATCCTGTAGGATTCAAGACGACATTCCACTCTAATCCCATGTTCTTCCTATTCCCGCGTTTTGGAAATCCTACGAATCAAAGAGGCTCTAGGTTTTTTATAAAAACTAATTGATTTTGAATGAGATGAACTATAATAATTAAACGAAGGTCTACATCAGGCATATGTGACTCAGAGCTTACATGCTATAGTGTGGTATTTATTCATAATTTGGTTGCAAAATCTGACGCGTGCAATGCATGTGTACCTTACTAGTACTTCGAGTATGTGCAAAACACAATGGCACGCTACACAGTGTGTATCTTACAGTTCATGAAGCCACGTGGCACATGTGGAGGCGTTGTCACGACATCCTTGTGTGGACTGATCACAGTGATGTGTTGCTGGTTCCAGAAGAATGTACTCGTCCTCCCTGAGCCGCACTGGCGGTACATGCACAAAGCGAAGATGTGCACGCACGCCACACACACACACCCATTCCCTCACACGCATACACGGGTACACAGGCGGACGCAATTTTGTACCAAGATCCACCCCATGTGATAATTTGACGCATGTAAAGTCCTTCACTTCATTGATGGTCAATTAATACAGCGCATGCAAATTGAGTGGACGTGAGGGCGGAAGAAAGACATTACTACTCCACTGCGCGCATGCGAGTAGTTAAATCATGGGTTGCTAGTAGTACTTCCATTGGTCTCCTTCGTATTTTGTGCCAATTTTTGACAGTAACATAATATTTACGCATCTGAGCAGTGTAGTCTACTTGAAATTTATGTTCCACTAAACTCATCGGGAGCCGTTTCGGGCCTCGAAACCAAAAACCATCAATTAATATTTACCTTGTTCCCATCACATTCGAAACTACTAGTGCTACAATTAAGTGCAAGCCTGCTCACACCTACCAGTACATACCAAACCTGAACGTGTTCCCACTATGCAGGTTTTAGTACTAGTGCTAGTACTTAGGTTATAAAAAGGGGAACTACCTAACCGAAAATTACTCTACCTTCCTCATCATAAGTCCTCCTTCTTCGTCCGTCCTTGCCATGGCCGGTGTGCAGAGCTCTAGGTCGAGAACTACTCGTAATAAGGGAGCGGCAACCAAGGCCCCGAAAAAAAGAGGGCTTGCCGCCACGCAGAGACCTCGAAAGATCTCTCACGGGCAGGCGATGGCTCCCAGGAGCGCCCTAGACGCGGAGGCGAACATGCCGAGCTGGCGGTGCTGGAGTAGTTATCCCTCGAAAGCATGCCCGATCAGCTCAATAAGCACCTCAATAAGAAAAAGGAGTTCATCCACGGCTTGGTGGAGCTGCTGAAGGAGAGCCTCGACAACATGCCCGCTGATCTCAATGAGCAGGGGGAGTTGACCGCCGGCTTGGTGATGCTGCTGAAGAAGAGCATTGCCTCGGAGAAGAAGGCGACCGGCGAAATCCTGCAACTTCAGGAGGACAAGGCGAAGCTCTGCCACGAGCTCGACCTGCTGAAGGAGGAGAACGCCGACTGGAAGAAGCTGCATGAGAATAGTAGTTCCTCGATGAAGATGTTGCAGGCCCTCGTCATGGAACAGAAAGAGGAGTTGGCGAAGCTCCGCATCGAGCACCCGACTGCTGTCAAGGTACATAATGCGGCCGTGGAATAGATGATGAAGGCCCGCGTCGAGAAATCCCGTGTCATGGACACAATGATGAAGATGGCGGAGCAGATGCGCAAGGAGATGGAGGTCGTGGAGGCGATGAAGAAGCAGTTACAACTCCGCGGCCAGCAACACTTCATGTAGTGAGAGCAGCGCCCCAGACTTGTGTGTGCGTCTTCCTTCTTTTTGGGGGGGTGATAATCCTCCTTCTTCTTTTGCTCCTGTGTTTCTTATTTTGCTTCGGGTGTTTCGCCGCACGTGTCACCTTCTCTGCGAGGCATGAATAGAACAATGCTAAAAATTAGATGACTAGCAAATTAGATCATTCTTTATCGCTAATAGAACAATGCCTCTTGCTAGTAATATATAATAAGAGTAGAGAGTAGAGGATATGGCACTGGGCTGCCGTGTTTCGTGCTCCTCCATCGTACTCCAGTGGAAAACTTGAGTATACCGCACGGTTCTTTGCTCCTCCTCAGGTCGTCGTCACATTTATACGAGCAGCCAAATCACAAGGCCCCGCCTTCCAGTAGTAATGAGCCGTCAAATCACAAAGGCCCCCGCCTCTCGTGAAAAGGACCAAGCTAGACTGCCCCGCCCTCTAGCCTTTTAAAAAATGTATACATTTGTACAGTAGTAGTATCGATGGATTGCGCCATGGAGCAAAACTAACAAGATGTAATTAAAGAAAAAAGGTGGTACATATAGAGAGCGCTCGTCACCAAATTATGCATATACTATATGACACTACCCACTAGGAAGGTACTAGTAACATAGACTAGTAACTAGTCTATGCTACTCTTCACTATGACCAGCCAAAGTCGAGGCGCGGATACCAACAAGGGCCTGGTTGTGTCTATACTTGGACAACTCACCCGACTGCATGCGCACCAGGCGGACGAAGATTGTGTCATGTTGGTGCCGTGTGCGGCCTGCACATTAACCAAAACCTCGCGCCTCCATCTTAGCCTCCGCATTTTAAACTTCTCAATCTCAAGGCCAAGGAGCAACGTGAAACCTATGATAGAGCCAATCGGATGGTTGAGAACACTACAATTCGTAGCTACAGATGCGTGTGTGAGAGAGGACTAGTGCGTGCGTGCACCTCTTCTCAGAGTACAACTGTATGTGGGTGGCATCGACCTAGGGAGCAGTGATGGTGCGTGCGAGAAGTCCCAAGAGATAGGTGTAATGTGTCTAAAAAAAGACTAGTCTATAGCTCGCCACGAGGCTATTCCTGTCGAACGCCAAGCGTAAGATATGTATCCGACGATGCCAGTTTTTGCACGTACACAGCAGTAGAAAAAGAACTAGTACCATGGCATATGCTACACCACGACCGAGAAAACGTTCTAACGTTACGCCATCCGAGAATAGTGCCGCACTTCGAAACTAGAACCGTCAATAAATTTTGAGCGCGTCTCGTCACATTCCAAATTACTACTACTACCACGCTATATTTAATTGCAAACCTGTTCACACTGATCACAACCTAAACGGTTTCCCACTTAGGAGCGTATTAGTAGTACTCGGTTATAAATACTACTATGCTAAGATGACTGCACATTCCTCGGTTATAAATACTACTCGATGATGTCCCGCGAGCTCCGATCCAGCAAAGCTTTGCCGGAGAGTTTCGTCAGCACGACGGCGTGATGACGGTGATGATGATGCTACCGACGCAGGGCTTCGCCTAAGCACCGCTACGATATGATCGAGGTGGATTATGGTGGAGGGGGGCACCGCACACGGCTGGGAGAGATCAACAGATCAACTTGTGTGTCTAGAGGTGCCCCCTGCCCCCGTATATAAAGGAGCAAGGGGGGAGGCTGGCCGGCCGTATGGGGCGCGCCAGGAGGGGGAGTCCACCTCCTAGTAGGAGTATCCTACTCCTACTAGGAGGGGGAAAGGAAGGGGGAGAGGGAGAAGGAAAGGGGGGCGCTGCCCCCCTCTCCTACTCCAATTCGGACCAGAAGGGGAGGGCGTGCGGCCTGCCCTAGGCCAGCCCTCTCTCTCTCCACTAAGGCCCATAAGGCCCACTATTTCTCCCGGGGGGTTCTGGTAACCCTCTGGCACTCCAGTTTTCTCCGAAACCACCCGGAACACTTCCGGTGTCCGAATATAGTCGTCCAATATATCAATCTTTACGTCTCGACCATTTCGAGCTCCTCGTCATGTCCGTGATCATATCCGGGCCTCCGAACTACCTTCGGTACATCAAAACACAAAAACTCATAATACCGATCGTCACCGAACTTTAAGCGTGCGGACACTACGGGTTCGAGGACAATGTAGACATGACCGAGACACATCTCCGGTCAATAACCAATAGCGGAACCTGGATGCTCATATTGGCTCCCACATATTCTACTAAGATCTTTATCGGTCAAACCGCATAACAACATACGTTGTTCCCTTTGTCATCGGCATGTTACTTGCCCGAGATTCGATCGTCGGTATCTCAATACCTAGTTCAATCTCATTACCGGCAAGTCTCTTTACTCGTTCCGTAATACATCGTCCTGCAACTAACTCATTAGTTACAATGCCTGCAAGGCTTATAGTGATGTGCCTTACCGAGTGGGCCCAGAGAAACCTCTCCGATAATCGGAGTGACAAATCCTAATCTCGATATATGCCAACTCAACAAGTACCTTTGGAGACACCTGTAGAGCACCTTTATAATCACCCAGTTACGTTGTGACGTTTGGTAGCACACAAAGTGTTCCTCCGGTATTCGGGAGTTACATAATCTCATAGTCATAGGAACATGTATAAGTCCTGAAGAAAGCATACTAAACAATCAAGTGCTAAGCTAACGGAATGGGTCAAGTCAATCACATCATTCTCCTAATGATGTGATCCCGTTTATCAGATGACAACTCATGTCTATGGTTAGGAAACATAACCATCTTTGATCAACGAGCTAGTCAAGTAGAGGCATACTAGTGACACTCTATTTGTCTATGTATTCACACATGTATCATGTTTCCGGTTAATACAATTCTAGCATGAATAATAAACATTTATCATGATGTAAGGAAATAAATAATAACTTTATTATTGCCTCTAGGGCATATTTCCTGCAGTCTCCCACTTGCACTAGAGTCAGTAATCTAGATTACACAGTAATAATTCTAACACCCATGGAGTCTTCGTGTTGATCATGTTTTGCTCGTGGAAGAGGCTTAGTCAACGGGTCTGCAACATTCAGATCCGTATGTATCTTGCAAATCTCTATGTCTCCCACCTGGACTTCATCCTGGATGGAGTTGAAGCTTCTCGTGATGTGCTTGGTTCTCTTGTGAAATCTGGATTCCTTTGCCAAGGCAATTGCACCAGTATTGTCACAAAAGATTTTCATTGGACCCGATGCACTAGGTATGACACCTAGATCGGATATGAACTCCTTCATCCAGACTCCTTCATTTGCTGCTTCCGAAGCAGCTATGTATTCCGCTTCACACATAGATCCCACCATGATGCTTTGTTTAGAACTGCTCCAACTGACAGCTCCACCGTTCAATATAAACACGTATCCGGTTTGCGATTTAGAATCGTCCAGATCAGTGTCAAAGCTTGCATCGACGTAACCATTTACGACGAGCTCTTTGTCACCTCCATAAACGAGAAGCATATCCTTAGTCCTTTTCAGGTATTTCAGGATGTTCTTGACCGCTGTCCAGTGATCCACTCCTGGATTACTTTGGTACCTTCCTGCTAAACTAATAGCAAGGCACACATCAGGTCTGGTACACAGCATTGCATACATGATAGAGCTTATGGCTGAAGCATAGGGAACATCTTTTATTTTCACTCTATCTTCTGCAGTGGTCGGGCATTGAGTCTTACTCAACTTCACACCTTGTAACACAGGCAAGAACCCTTTCTTTGCCTGATCCATTTTGAACTTCTTCAAAACTTTGTCAAGGTATGTACTTTGTTAAAGTCCAATTAAGTGTCTTGATCTATCTCTATAGATCTTGATGCCCAGTATGTAAGGAGCTTCACCGAGGTCTTTCATTGAAAAACTCTTATTCAAGTATCCTTTTATGCTATCCAGAAATTCTATATCATTTCCAATCAACAGTATGTCATCCACATAAAAGATTAGAAATGCTACAGAGCTCCCACTCACTTTCTTGTAAATACAGGCTTCTCCAAAAGTCTGTATAAAACCATATGCTTTGATCACACTATCAAAACATTTATTCCAACTCTGAGAGGCTTGCACCAGTCCATAAATGGATCGCTGGAGCTTGCAGACTTTGTTAGCACCCTTTGGATCGATAAAACCTTCAGGTTGCATCATATACAACTCTTCTTTTAAAAATCCATTCAGGAATGCAGTCTTTACATCCATTTGCCAAATTTCATAATCATAAAATGCGGCAATAGCTAACATGATTCGGACGGACTTAACCATTGCTACGGGTGAGAAGGTCTCATCATAGTCAACTCCTTGAACTTGTCGAAAACCTTTCGCAACAAGTCGAGCTTTGTAGACAGTAATATTACCGTCAGCGTCTGTCTTCTTCTTGAAGATCCATTTATTCTCGATGGCTTGCCGATCATCGGGCAAGTCAACCAAAGTCCACACTTTGTTTTCATACATGGATCCCATCTCGGATTTCATGGCCTCAAGTCATTTTGCGGAATCTGGGCTCATCATCGCTTCCTCATAGTTTGTAGGTTCGTCATGGTCTAGTAACATGACCTCCAGAATAGGATTACCGTACCACTCTGGTGCGGATCTTACTCTGGTTGACCTACGAGGTTCGGTAGCAACTTGATCTGAAGTTTCATGATCATCATCATTAGCTTCCTCATTAATTGGTGTAGATGTCACAGGAACCGGTTTCTGTGCTGAACTACTTTCCAACAAGGGAGCAGGTACAGTTATCTCATCAAGTTCTACTTTCCTCCCACTCACTTCTTTCGAGAGAAACTCCTTCTCTAGAAAGGATCCATTCTTAGCAACAAAAGTCTTGCCTTCGGATCTGTGATAGAAGGTATACCCAACTGTCTCTTTTGGGTATCCTATGAAGACATATTTCTCCGATTTAGGTTCGAGCTTATCAGGTTGAAGCTTTTTTACATAAGCATCGCAGCCCTAAACTTTAAGAAACGACAACTTTGGTTTCTTGCCAAACCACAGTTCACAAGGAGTCGTCTCAACGGATTTAGATGGTGCCCTATTTAACATGAATGCACCCATCTCTAAAGCATAACCCCAAAACGATAGCAGTAAATCTGTAAGAGACATCATAGATCGCACCATATCTATTAAAGTACGATTACGACATTCAGACACACCATTACACTTTGGTGTTCCAGGTGGCGTGAGTTGCGAAACTATTCCGCATTGTTTCAAATGAATACTAAACTCGTAACTCAAATATTCTCCTCTACCATCAGATCGTAGAAACTTTATTTTCATGTTACGATGATTTTCCACTTCACTCTGAAATTCTTTGAACTTTTCAAATGTTTCAGACTTATGTTTCATCAAGTAGATATACCCATATCTGCTCAAATCATCTGTGAAGGTGAGAAAATAACGATATCCGCCGCGAGCCTCAACATTCATCGGACCACATACATCAGTATGTATGATCTCCAACAAATCTGTTGCTCACTCCATTCTTCCAGAGAACGGCGTTTTAGTCATCTTGCCCATGAGGCATGGTTCGCAAGTACCAAGTGATTCATAATCAAGTGATTCCAAAAGTCCATCATAATGGAGTTTCTTCATGCGCTTTACACCAATATGACCCAAACGGCAGTGCCACAAATAAGTTAAACTATCATTATCAACTATGCATCTTTTAGCTTCAATACTATGAATATGTGTATCTCCACTATCGAGATTCAAAAAGAATAGACCACTCTTCAAGGGTGCATGACCATAAAAGATATTACTCATATAAATAGAACAACCATGATTCTCTGATTTAAATGAATAACCGTCTCGCATCAAACAAGATCCAGATATAATGTTCATGCTTAATGTTGGCACCAAATAACAATTATTCAGGGCTAATACTAATCCTGAAGGTAGATGTAGAGGTAGCGTGCCGACTGCGATCACATCGACTTTGGAACCATTTCCCACGCGCATCGTCACCTCGTCCTTTGACAATCTTTGCTTAATCCGTAGTACCTATTTCGAGTTGCAAATATTAGCAACAGAACCAGGATCAAATAGCCAGGCACTACTGCGAGAATTAGTAAGGTACACATCAATAACATGTATATCACATAGACCTTTGTTCACCTTGCCATCCTTGTTATCCGCCAAATACTTGGGGCAGTTCCGCTTCCAGTGACCAGTCTGCTTGCAGTAGAAGCACTCAGTCTCAGGCTTGGGTCCAGACTTGGGTTTCTTCTCCTGAACAACAACTTGTTTGCCGTTCTTCCTGAAGTTCCCATTCTTCTTCCATTTGCCCTTTTTCTTGAAACTGGTGGTCTTGTTGACCATGAACACTTGATGCTCCTTCTTGATTTCTACCTCCGCAGCCTTTAGCATTGCGAAGAGCTCAGGAATCGTCTAATCCATCCCTTGCATGTTATAGTTCATCATGAAGCTCTTGTAGCTTGGTGGCAGTGATTGAAGAATTCTGTCAATAACACTATCATCCGGAAGATGAACTCCCAGTTGAATTAAGTGGTTGTTATACCCAGACATTCTGAGTATATGCTAACTGACAGAACTATTCTCCTCCATCTTGCAGCTGTAGAACTTATTGGTGACTTCATATCTCTCAATCCGGGCATTTGCTTGAAATATTAACTTCAACTCCTGGAACATCTCATATGCTCCATGACATTCAAAACGTCGTTGAAATCCTGGTTCTAAGTCATACAGCATGGCACACTGAACTATCGAGTAGTCATCAGCTTTGCTCTGCCAGACGTTCATAACATCTGGTGTTGCTCCTGCGGCAGGTTTGGCACCTAGCGGTGCTTCCAGGAAGTAATTCTTCTGTGCAGCAATGAGGATAATCCTCAAGATACGGACCCAGTCCGTGTAATTGCTACCATCATCTTTCAACTTTGCTTTCTCAAGGAACGCATTAAAATTCAACGGAACAACAACACGGGCCATCTATCTACAACAACATAGACATGCAAAATACTATCAGGTACTAAGTTCATGATAAATTAAAGTCCAGTTAATCAAATTATTAAAGAACTCCCACTTAGATACACATCCCTCCAATCATCTAAATGATCACGTGATCCATATCAACTAAACCATGTCCGATCATCACGTGAGATGGAGTAGTTTTCAATGGTGAACATCACTATGTTGATCATATCTACTATATGATTCACGCTCGACCTTTCGGTCTCCAGTGTTCCGTGGCCATATCTGCATATGCTAGGCTCGTCAAGTTTAACCTGAGTATTCTGCATGTGCAAAACTGGCTTGCACCCGTTGTATGTGAACGTACAGCTTATCACACATGATCATCACATGGTGTCTCGGCACGACGAACTTTCGCAACGGTGCATACTCAGGGAGAACACTTGTACCTTGAAATTTAGTGAGAGATCATCTTATAATGCTACCGTCGATCTAAGCAAAATAAGATGCATAAAAGATAAACATCACATGCAATCAATATAAGTGATATGATATGGCCATCATCATCTTGTGCTTGTGATCTCCATCTCCGAAGCACCGTCATGATCACCATCGTCACCGGCGCGACACCTTGATATCCATCATAGCATCGTTGTCGTCCCGCCAACTATTGCTTTTACGACTATCTCGGATATAAGAAAACATAACCCATTACGTTGTCTTCCTTGTCCAACGTCAACTCTTTAGCATGTCATATTTTAATGAGTGCTCACAAACATAAAAGATGTCCAAGATAGTATATATATATATATATATATGTGAAACCTCTCTTTCTTTATTACTTCCTATTAATTGCAAAGATGACCAAAGCTATGTTTGTCAACTCTCAACAACTTTTAATCATCTTACTCTTTCTATGTGAAGTCATTACTCTCCATAAGATCAACATGATCTCTTTGTTTCTTTTTATTCTTTCTCTTTCTTTTATTCCCTCAAGATCATTGCAAAATAATCAAGCCCTTGACTCAACACTAATCTTTATTATATAGCTCACGAACTCGATTACATAAAGGGATCATAAAGAAAAACTCAAAACGAAATCATACTAAAACTTTATTCTACTAGATCAAGATATTACTAAAAGGATCGAACTATGAAAAACAGTAAAGATAGGAGTGTGATGGTGATACGATACCGGGGCACCTCCCCCAAGCTTGGCAGTTGCCAAGGGGAGTGCCCATACCCATGTGATGATGTCTCCCTTACTGGTGAAGAAGATGGTGGTTATGATGGGTAGTCACATATCGAGCGTAAGAGATCCTCCAACTTGCGGATAATGCCCTTGAGTGCAACGATATACTCCTTCAACAAAATATTTTCACGTGTGAGATACTTGTTTTGAATATGAGCTAACTCAATCATCTTGAAAGCTTCGATCTCAGTTGGGGTAAGAATATTGTGATCAAGTTGAAGGATGTGTTCTGTTGCCGGAACTTGGTCCTCCGTGGCCTTCTTGATCCGTTCATACTTGTTGATCTCCATGGGTTCTTCCCTCTTCAGCTCTATCTTCATTAGCCAAGCATCGTTGTCGCCATTGTTGGAGGAGGGGGACGACAGGATGCCTAGCCTTGACAACTGTGACGGAAAATAGCTCGAAACAAGAACAGAGGATAATTGCGTGATACGGTGGTCAAAACCTTCGGGTGATCATATAATGAAATTTTACCGACCAAAATATGTATCATCCAAGAAAACGGAGTCCGGAGAGCGCACGAGGTGCCCACGAGGTAGGGGCGCGCCCTCCACCCTCGTGGAGCCCTCGTGTCCTTCCCGGACTGCTTCTTAGTTTTCTATTTTTCTAAATATTCCAAAACGGAGAAAAATTGCCATTAGAACTATTTTAGAGTCGGTTTACTTACCGTACCACATACATATTCCGTTTCGGAGTCTGAAACATTCTGGAAAGTGTCCCTTATGTATTCCTCCAGGGTTACGGTTTCAATAATATTAGTTTCAACATTTATAGGATTACCTGAGATTTAATGTTTGATTCTTTGACCGTTCACCACCTTCAGATTTGTGCCTTCGAAGTTGTTGATTTTTATGGCACCGGAACAATAGACCTCCTCGATAACGTAAGGACCTTCCCATTTAGAGAGAAGTTTTCCTACAAAAAGTCTTAAACGAGAGTTGTACAATAGTACATAATCACCTACATTAAACTCACGCTTTTGTATTCTTTTGTCATGCCATCTTTTAACTTTTTCTTTAAACAACTTGCCATTCTCATAGGATTGGGTTCTCCATTCATCAAGTGAGCTAATGTCAAGCAACCTCTTCTCACCGGCAAGTTTGAAATCATAGTTGAGCTCTTTAATAGCCCAATATGCCTTATGTTCTAGTTCGAGGGGTAAGTGACATGCTTTTCCATAAACTATTTTATACGGAGACATACCCACAGGATTTTTATACGCAGTTCTATAGGCCCATAATGCATCATCAAGTTTCTTGGACCAATTCTTTCTAGATCTATTAACAGTCTTTTGCAAAATTAATTTGAGTTCACTATTACTCAATTCTACTTGACCACTAGACTGTGGGTGATAAGGAGATGCAATTCTATGATTAACATCATACTTGGCAAGCATTTTACGGAATGCACCATGAATAAAGTGTGAACCACCATCGGTCATTAAGTATATAGGGACTCCAAACCTTGGAAAAATAACTTCTTTAAGCATCTTAATAGAGGTGTTATGATCAGCACTACTAGTTGGATTAGCTTCTACCCACTTAGTAACGTAATCAACAGCAACTAAAATATGTGTATATCCATTAGAGGCAGGAAACGGTCCCATATAATCAAAGCCCCAGACATCAAATGGTTCAATAACAAGTGAATAATTCATAGGCATTTCCTGACGTCTACTAATATTACCAATTCTTTGACATTCATCACAAGATAAGACAAACTTACGGGCATCCTTGAAGAGAGTGGGCCAATAAAAACCGGATTGCAATACCTTGTGTGCAGTTCTATCTCCAGCGTGGTGTCCTCCATAGGCCTCGGAGTGACACTTGCGTAGGATCTGTTCCTGTTCATGCTCAGGTACACAACATCTAATAACACCATCTACTCCTTCTTTATAAAGATGTGGGTCATCCCAAAAGCAATGTCTCAAATCATAGAAAAACTTTTTTTGCTGGTAAGTGAAACTAGGTGGTATAAATTTAGCAACAATGTAATTAGCATAATCAGCATACCATGGAGCAGTACGAGAAGCATTTATGACATTTAATTGTTTATCAGGAAAGTTATCATCAATAGGTAGTGGGTCATCAAGAACATTTTCTAAGCTAGACAAGTTGTCTAGAACAGGGTTCTCAGCTCCCTTTCTATCAATAATATGCAAATCAAATTCTTGTAACAAGAGAACCCATCTAATGAGTCTAGGTTTAGCATCTTTCTTTTCCATAAGATATTTAATAGCAGCATGATCCATGTGAATAGTTACTTTAGAATCAACAATATAAGGTCTGAACTTATCACAAGCAAATACAACTGCTAAGAATTCTTTTTCAGTAGTAGCATAATTTCTCTGAGAACTGTCTAGAGTTTTACTCGCATATTGAATAACATTTAATTTCTTATCAACTCTTTGCCCTAGAACAGCACCTACACCATAATCACTAGCATCACACATAATTTCAAAGGGTAAATTCCAATCAGGTGGCTGAACAATAGGTGCAGAGATTAACGCTTTCTTAAGTATTTCAAATGCTTCTACACAATCATCATCAAGGACAAATGGTATATCTTTTTGTAATAGATTAGGCAGAGTCCGAGAAATTTTTGAGAAGTCCTTAATGAACCTCCCATAAAAACTGGCATGACCAAGAAAACTTCTTATACCTTTGATGTCCTTGGGACATGGCATCTTTTCAATAGCATCAACTTTAGCTTTATCAACTTCAATACCTCTTTCAGAAATTTTATGCCCCAGGACAATGCCTTCATTAACCATAAAGTGGCACTTCTCCCAATTCAAGACAAGATTAGTTTCTTCACATCTCTGCAAAACTCGATCAAGGTTGCTCAAGCAATCATCAAAAGAGGATCCATAAACGGAGAAATCGTCCATGAAAACCTCACAAATCTTTTCACAAAAGTCAGAGAATATAGCCATCATGCATCTTTGAAAGGTAGAAGGTGCATTACATAAACCAAAAGGCATACGTCTATAAGGAAAAGTACCGAAAGGGCAAGTAAATGTGGTCTTAGCTTGATCATCAGCTGACACGGGTATTTGAGAGAAACAAGAATAACCATCTAGAAAGCAAAAGTGTGTATGTTTGGATAATCTTTCTAGCATTTGATCAATAAAAGGTAAGGGGTAATGATCTTTTTAGTAGCTTTATTTAATTTGCGGAAATCAATTACCATCCTATAACCTAAAATAATTCTTTGCGGAATCAATTCACCTTTATCATTAGGAACGGCAGTAATACCTCCCTTCTTAGGAACACAATGGACAGGACTTACCGACTCACTATCAGCAACGGGATAAATTATACCTGCCTCAAGGAGCTTTAGTATTTCCTTTCTTACCACTTCTTTCATCTTAGGATTCAACCGTCGTTGGTGATCAATAACTGGTTTGGCATCTTTCTCCAAAAAATTTATGTTGACATAGAGTGGGACTAATGCCCTTAAGATCATCCAGAGTATATCCAATAGCAGCACGGTGCTTCTTCAGAGTTTTCAATAATTTTTCTTCCTCCTTCTCTGAAAGTTTAGCGCTAATAATAACAGGATATATCTTCTTTTCATCAAGATAAGCATATTTAAGAGTATCAGGCAATGGTTTAAGCTCAAACACGGGATCACCCTTGGGTGGAGGAGGATCCCATAGGATTTCAACAGGCAAGTTGTGTTTCAGAATAGGTCCCTGTTTAAATAACACTCCATCTATTTCCCTTCATTCATTCATAAACATATCATTTTCATGGTCTAGCAAATATTGTTCTAAAGGATCACTAGGAGGTAGGGCAATAGAAGCAAGACCAATAATTTCATCTTTACTAGGCAATTCCTCTTCACGGTGTTGTCTACGAAATTTAGAAAAGTTAAACTCATGAGACATATCACCCAAACCAATAGTAACAACATCCTTTTTGCAGTCTATCTTAGCATTAACAGTGTTCAAGAAGGGTCTACCAAATATAACGGGACAAAAGCTATCTTGTGGGGAACCAAGAACAAGAAAATCAGCAGGATATTTAGTTTTCCCACACAAGACTTCAACATCTCTAACAATTCCAATTGGTGATATAGTATCTCTATTGGCAAGCTTAATTGTGACATCAATTTCTTCTAACTCAGTAGGTGCAATATCATGCATAATTTGTTTGTATAGGTCAATAGGTATTGCACTAGCACTAGCACCCATGTCACATAAGCCATGATAACAATGATCTCCTATTTTAATAGAAATAACAGGCATGCCTACCACAGGTCTATGTTTATCTTTAGCACAAGGTATAGCAATTCTAGCAGTTTCATCACAGAAATAAATAACATGCCCATCAATATTATCAGCCAAGAGATCTTGAACAATAGCAATATTAGGTTCAACTTTAACTTGCTCAGGAGGTGTATAAGTTCTAATATTGCTTTTACGAACCACAGTTGAAGCTTTAGCATGATCCTTTATTCTAACAGGGAAAGGTGGTTTCTCAACATAAGCAGTAGGAACAATAGGATCATTATAAGTGATAGTCGTTTCTTCAATTTTAATAGGTGCAACTACTTTTACTTCTATGGGAGGGTGATATTTAAACCACTTCTCCTTAGGGAGATCAACATGAGTAGCAAAGGATTCAAAAAAAGAAGCTACTATCTCAGAGTCAAGTCCATATTTAGTGCTAAATCTACGGAAAACATCGGTATCCATAAAAGATTTAACACAATCAAACTTAGGTGTTATACGTGACTCCTTACCTTCGTCGAGGTCCCAATCTTCAGAGTTGCGTTTAATTCTTTTCAATAAATCCCATTTGAATTCAATAGTCTTCATCATAAAAGAACCAGTACAAGAAGTATCGAGCATGGTGCGATTGTTGTCAGAAAGCCGAGCATAATAATTTTGAATAATCATTTCTCTTGAGAGCTCATGATTGGGGCATGAGTATAACATTGACTTAAGCCTCCCCCAAGCTTGAGCGATGCTTTCTCCTTCGCGAGGCCAAAAATTATAAATATAATTACGATCACGATGAACAAGATGCATAGGATAAAACTTCTGATGAAATTCCAATTTCAATCGTTTGTAGTTCCATGATCCCATATCATCACATAGCCTATGCAATGTCAATGCATCTCCCTTCAAAGATAAAGGGAAGACCTTCTTCTTGATAACATCATTGGGCATACCTGCAACATAAAATAATCCACAAACTTCATCCACATATATTAGGTGCTCATCAGGATGTAATGTTCCATCTCCTGCAAAAGGATTAGCTAGCAGTTTTTCTATCATACCCGAAGGAATTTCAAAGTAGACATTTTCATTTTCAGTAGGTTCAATAGGTTGAGGAGAAACTCTTTGCTCTACTGGTCGGGGTGAAGATACCCCGAACAAGCCCCTCTGAGGATTACTTTCCATATTAACAAGTGACAGTAAATTTCAGCACACTATATAAATTTTTCCTTACCAAATTCCCCCTACCAAATGCGCTTCACACCATGGCAACGGCGCCAGAAAAGAGTCTTGATGACCCACAAGTATAGGGGATCTATCGTAGTCCTTTCGATAAGTAAGCGTGTCGAACCCAACGAGGAGCAGAAGGAAATGATAAGCGGTTTTCAGCAAGGTATTCTCTGCAAGCACAGAAATTATAGGTAATAGATAGTTTTGTGATAGGATAATTTGTAACGAGCAACAAGTAACAAAAGTAAATAAAGTGCAGCAAGGTGGCCCAATCCTTTTTATAGCAAAGGAAAAGCCTGGACAATCTCTTATATAGAGAAAAGCGCTCCCGAGGACACATGGGAATTATCGTCAAGCTAGTTTTCATCACGTTCATATGATTCGCGTTCGTTACTTTGATAATTTGATATGTGGGTGGACCGGTGCTTGGGTGCTGTCCTTACTTGGACAAGCATCCCACTTATGATTAACTCCTATTGCAAGCATCCGCAACTACAAAAGAAGTATTAAGGTAAACCTAACCATAGCATGAAACTTATGGAGCCGAATCAGCCCCTTACGAAGCAACTCATAAATTACGGTTTAAGCTTCTGTCACTCTAGCAACCCATCATCTACTTATTACTTCCCAATGCCTTCCTATAGGCCCAAATAATGGTGAAGTGTCATGTAGTCGACGTTCACATGACACCACTAGAGGAGTGACAACATACATCTCATCAAAATATCGAACGAATACCATATTCACATGACTACTAATAGCAAGACTTCTCCCATGTCCTCAGGAACAAATGTAACTACTCACAAAGCACATTCATGTTCATAATTAGAGGAGTATTAATATGCATAAAGGATCTGAACATATGATCTTCCACCAAATAAACCAACTAGCATCAACTACAAGGAGTAATCAACACTACTAGCAACCTACAAGTACCAATCTTAGACTTAGAGACAAGAATTGGATACAAGAGATGAAATAGGGTTTGAGAGGAGATGGTGCTGGTGAAGATGTTGATGGAGATTGCCCCCCTCCCGATGAGAGGAGCATTGGTGATGACGATGGTGATGATTTCCCCCTCCCGGAGGGAAGTGTCCCGGGCAAAACAGCTCCGCCAGAGCCCTAGATTGGTTCCACCAAGGTTCCGCCTCGTGGCGGCGGAGTCTCGTCCCGAAAGCTTGCTTATTATTTTTCTTCGGACGAAAGACTTCATATAGCAGAAGATGGGCACCGGAGGGCCACCAGGGGGCCCACGAGGCAGGGGGGCGTGCCCAGGGGGGTAGGGCGCGCCCCCCACCTTTTCTTGGTCATGCCAGTTTTTATGGGAGGTTCATTAAGAACTTCTCAAAAATTTCTCGGACTCTTCCTAATCTATTACAAAAAGATATACCATTTGTCCTTGATGATGATTGTGTAGAAGCATTTGAAATACTTAAGAAAGCATTAATCTCTGCACCTATTGTTCAGCCACCTGATTGGAATTTACCCTTTGAAATTATGTGTGATGCTAGTGATTATGCTGATTGGACACTCTTACTTATCGAAAGGACTACGATAGATCCCCTATACTTGTGGGTCATCAAGACTCTTTTCTGGCGTCGTTGCCGGGGTGTGAAGCGCCTTTGGTAGGTGGAATTTGGTAAGGAAAAATTTATATAGTGTGCTGAAATTTACTGTCACTTGTTACTATGGAAAGTAATCCTCAGAGGGGCTTGTTCGGGGTATCTTCACCCCGACCAGTAGAGCAAAGAGTTTCTCCTCAACCTACTGAACCTACTGAAAATGAAAATGTCTACTTTGAAATTCCTTCGGGTATGATAGAAAAACGGCTAGCTAATCCTTTTGCAGGAGATGGAACATTACATCCTGATGAGCACCTAATATATGTGGATGAAGTTTGTGGATTATTTAAGCTTGCAGGTATGCCCGATGATGTTATCAAGAAGAAGGTATTCCCTTTATCTTTGAAGGGAGATGCATTGACATGGTATAGGCTATGTGATAATATGGGATCATGGAATTACAAATGATTGAAATTGGAATTTCATCAGAAGTTTTATCCTATGCATCTTGTTCATCATGATCGTAATTATATATATAATTTTTGCCCTCGTGAAGGAGAAAGCATTGCTCAAGCTTGGGGTAGGCTTAAGTCAATGTTATATTCATGCCCCAATCATGAGCTCTCAAGAGAAATGATTATTAAAAAATTTTATGCTCGGCTTTCTGACAACAATCGCACCATGCTCGATACTTCGTGTACTAGTTCTTTTATGATGAAGACTATTGAATTCAAATGGGATTTATTGGAAAGAATTAAACGCAACTCTGAAGATTGGGACCTCGACGAAGGTAAGGAGTCAGGTATAACACCTAAGTTTGATTGTGTTAAATCTTTTATGGATACCGATGTTTTCCGTAAATTTAGCACTAAATATGGACTTGACTCTGAGATAGTAGCTTCTTTTTGTGAATCCTTTGCTACTCATGTTGATCTCCCTAAGGAGAAGTGGTTTAAATATCACCCTCCCATAGAAGTAAAAGTAGTTGCACCTATTAAAATTGAAGAAACGACTATCACTTATAATGATCCTATTGTTCCTACTGCTTATGTTGAGAAACCACCTTTCCCTGTTAGAATAAAGGATCATGCTAAAGCTTCAATTGTGGTTCGTAAAAGCAATATTAGAACTTATACACCTCCTGAGCAAGTTAAAGTTGAACCTAATATTGCTATTGTTCAAGATCTCTTGGCTGATAATATTGATGGGCATGTTATTTAATTCTATGATGAAACTGCTAGAATTGCTATACCTTGTGCTAAAGATAAACATAGATCTGTGGTAGGCATGCCTTTTATTTCTGTTAAAATAGGAGATCATTGTTATCATGGCTTATGTGACATGGGTGCTAGTGCTAGTGCAATACCTATTGACCTATACAAACAAATTATGCATGATATTGCACCTACTGAGTTAGAAGAAATTGATGTCACAATTAAGCTTGCCAATAGAGATACTACATCACCAATTGGAGTTGTTAGAGATGTTGAAGTCTTGTGTGGGAAAACTAAATATCCTGCTGATTTTCTTGTTCTTGGTTCCCCACAAGATAGCTTTTGTCCCATTATATTTGGTAGACCCTTCTTGAACACTGTTAATGCTAAGATAGACTGCGAAAAGGATGTTGTTACTGTTGGTTTGGGTGATATGTCTCATGAGTTTAACTTTTCTAAATTTCGTAGACAACACCCTGAAGAGGAATTGCCTAGTAAAGATTAAATTATTGGTCTTGCTTCTATTGCCCTACCTACTAGTGATCCTTTAGAACAATATTTGCTAGACCATGAAAATTATATGTTTATGAATGAAAGAAGGGAAATAGATGAAGTGTTCTTTAAACAGGGACCTATTCTGAAACACAACTTTCCTGTTGAAATCCTAGGGGATCCTCCTCCACCCAAGGGTGACCCCGTGTTTGAACTTAAACCATTGCCTGATACTCTTAAATATGCTTATCTTGATGAAAAGAAGATATATCATGTTATTATTAATGCTAACCTTTCAGAGAAGGAGGAAGAAAAATTATTGAAAACTCTGAAGAAGCACCGTGCTACTATTGGATATACTCTGGATGATCTTAAGGGCATTAGTCCCACTCTATGTCAACATAAAAAAATTTGGAGAAAGATGCCAAACCAGTTACTGATCACCAACCACGGCTGAATCCTATGATGAAAGAAGTGGTAAGAAAGGAAATACTAAGCTCCTTGAGGCAGGTATAATTTATCCCTTACCTGATAGTCAGTGGGTAAGTCCTGTCCAATGTGTCCCTAAGAAGGGAGGTATTACTGTCGTTCCTATTGATAAAGATGAATTGATTCCGCAAAGAATTATTACAGGTTATAGGATGGTAATTGATTTCTGCAAATTAAATAAAGCTACTAAAAAGGATCATTACCCCTTACCTTTTATTGATCAAATGCTAGAAAGATTATCCAAACATACACATTTTTGCTTTCTAGATGGTTATTCCGGTTTCTCTGAAATACCTGTGTCAGGTGATGATCAAGCTAAGACCACTTTTACTTGCCCTTTCGGTACTTTTGCTTATAGACATATGCCTTTTGGTTTATGTAATGCACCTGCTACCTTTCAAAGATGCATGATGGCTATATTCTCAGACTTTTGTGAAAAGATTTGTGAGGTATTCATGGACGATTTCTCCGTTTATGGATCCTCCTTTGATGATTGCTTGAGCAACCTTGATCGAGTTTTGCAGAGATGCGAAGAAACTAACCTTGTCTTGAATTGGGAGAAGTGCCACTTTATGGTTAATGAAGGTTATTGTCTTGGGGCATGAAATTTCTGAAAGAGGTATTGAAGTTGATAAAGCTAAAGTTGATGCTTTTGAAAAGATGCCATGTCCCAAAGACATCAAAGGTATAAGAAGTTTCCTTGGTCATGCCGGGTTTTATAGGAGGTTCATTAAGGACTTCTCAAAAATTTCTCGGCCTCTGACTAATCTATTACAAAAATATATACCATTTGTCTTTGATGATGATTGTGTAGAAGTATTTGAAATACTTAAGAAAGCATTGAATTCTGCACCTATTGTTCAGCCACCTGATTGGAATTTACCCTTTGAAATTATGTGCGATGCTAGTGATTATGTTGTAGGTGCTATTCTAGGGCAACGAGCTGATAAGAAATTAAATGTTATTCAATATGCTAGTAAAACTCTAGACAGTGCTCAGAGAAATTATGCTACTACTGAAAAAGAATTCTTAGCAGTTGTATTTGCTTGTGATAAGTTCAGACCTTATATTGTTGATTCTAAAGTAACTATTCACAAGGATCATACTGCTATTAAATATCTTATGGAAAAGAAAGATGCTAAACCTAGACTTACCAGATGGGTTCTCTTGCTACAAGAATTTGATTTGCATATTATTGATAGAAAGGGAGCTGGGAACCCCGTTGCAGACAACTTGTCTAGGTTAGAAAATGTTCGTGATGACCCAATACCTATTGATGATAGCTTTCCTAATGAACAATTAAATGTCATAAATGCTTCTCGTACTGCTCCATGGTATGCTAATTATGCTAATTACATTGTGGCTAAATTTATACCACCTAGTTTCACATACCAGCAAAAGAAAAAGTTTTTCTATGATTTGAGGCATTACTTTTGGGATGACCCACATCTTTATAAAGAAGGAGTAGATGGTGTCATTAGACGTTGTGTACCTGAGCATGAACAGGAACAGATCCTACGCAAGTGTCACTTCGAGGCTTATGGAGGACACCACGCTGGAGATAGAACTGCACATAAGGTATTGCAATCCGGTTTTTATTGGCCTACTCTCTTCAAGGATGCCCGTAAGTTTGTCTTATCTTGTGATGAATGTTAAAGAATTGGTAATATTAGTAGACGTCAGGAAATGCCTATGAAATATTCACTTGTTATTGAACCATTCGATGTTTGGGGCTTTGATTATATGGGACCGTTTCCTACCTCTAATGGGTATACACATATTTTAGTTGCTGTTGATTACGTTACTAAGTGGGTAGAAGCTAATCCAACTAGTAGTGCTGATCATAACACCTCTATTAAGATGCTTAAAGAAGTTATATTTCCGAGGTTTGGAGTCCCTTGATATTTAATGACTGATGGTCACTAGTAGGAAAAGGGGCTTTTACCCCGGTTCATAAGGGCCTTTAGTCCCGGTTCTGGAACCGGGACTAAAGGGTCGTTACTAATGCGCTAGCCCTTTAGTCCCGGTTCTTACACGAACCAGGACTAAAGGACGTCCACGTGGCCGGTGCGGGGAGCCCAGGCAGGAGGGCCTTTGGTCCCGGTTGGTGCCACCAACCAGGACCAATAGGCATCCACGCGTCAGCGCCTAGCAGGAGCTGAGGTTTTTGTTTTTTTTAAGGGGGTGGTTTAGGGGTTTTGGGGGGTTAATTTAGGTGTTTCATATATTCTGTTAGCTAGCTAATTAATAGAGAGAAGTGTCCTCTCTTATCTCCGTGCTTGGTCGACGCTACGTACTATATACGTATGGAGAGGAGTAGACACGCTAGCTAGTAATCAAATGAAGGAAACAGAAGATCGTCATGAACATATGCAGACAGAGAGAAGTGATATCGACCACCTCTCCTTCTCCGAGATATTGGTCGAACAACAAGTTCTCGTATATCTATCCGACACTACCGGCTACATATATACAATAATTATCTCTTACAATACAATCTCCTAATTATATTGTAGGAACACAGGGTCCACATAGTATTCTCCGTTTTCAGCGATCACGTGGTCAAGGAAGAATGCCGCCAATTCCTCTTGATCTTCTGCTAGGAGTTGATCCCGCTTCCGAAAAATCTAATTTGAAGAAGGGGGTCAATACATATATATATGAATAAATGAAACTCAACACAAATGATGGTAATAAAATAAAATTGTGAATATTATTGCTTACGCCCTTCATATTTTTCTTCAGTGTAGCCCCGCTCACAGGTATGGTAGCGGATGGACTCGCAAACGTAGTATCGACAGTAATTATTCCCGGGTTGCTGCCACAACCACTTTACAAGAAATAGAGGTCAATCAAACTGATAAGCAAGCATGCTAAATGGTATTGATCAAACTAGCGCTTGAATCACTAGGAGATGCGCGGAACATGCTACTATAGTACTTACTTTCGGGTGTCTAAATTGCAGCTGGTTCGGCAGTCCCGGGGCTTTTGAGGTGAATTTTTGTGACACCCAAGTTTTTATTTGGATTTCTTCAAATGATTTTATTTGACTTGAGGGGAGTGATTTAAATTTTTCTTCAAGAGAACTCTCACTCTCAAATATTTTCTTTATGGAAAAAGTTTTATTTGGATTCAACCAAGATCTGTCTTTGGTCTTGGAGGTTCTTGCTTTTCACTTGGACTCAAGACAAAATATTTTCACTTGGGAAATGACTTTTGAAAATCTTCTTGAAATTTGCACTATGGCTTTTGGAAAATCCTTTGCCACATTCAACAATTCCTTCTTGCCATGGCCTTAGTGCAAATCCCCTCTCCTAACCCTTTCCTCACCTTTGGATCATGTTTTACACCTAATCCAGCAAGTTGAACCTCCCCATGTATCTATTTCCATTTAAATCTTATTCAAACAAATTTCTGCCTTCTTTCCTAGCACTTGGAGATTTGCAAAGGAACTCCACTTTCTGTCTTGATTTTTGCCCCCAAACCTTTTTTCCCTCCTAGTCCTTTGAACCCTCAACCAAGAACCATGAAGATCCACTGGTCTTCAGTTCAAAATTTTCAAACTACACCTGCTGCAAGTTTGGACCAGATTTGTCAAATTTGGTGGAATTCATTCAAAACCTTCTCCAAAAATTCCAAGTAAAATCAGGCAGCCTCTGGGTGCATTGAGTGGTCACCTCACCAAGTTACAGCTCCAGAAAAATTTATCTCATTGCAAAATCCTCCTGTTGAACACCTGTAGTGCACTGTCTGTATCAAGTTGAGAAAAAATTCAGAGATTCAGTCAGTGGCTTGCTGTCGTTTTCTTCAGAGAAGGACATCGATCTCACCAGTACCACCGCATCGCCTTGCTCCTCGTCCCCGCCCTCTTGTTCCTGCACCGCACGAACGCCTGGCGCCTTGCGGGCGTCGGCGACGAGCAGCAGAAGGTGCGCCGCCCCGTGACCGACGCCGGCGGCGGCTTTGCGGACGCCAGCGGGAGACACGGCGCCGACGACGCCACCCAGCGCCGCCCAAACCACCGGAGCTCGCCGCGTGGCCTTCCACTCCCCCGAACGCGCTAACGCTCTTGTCGTGAACCGGAGGGCGTGGAGCGCGCTCTCTGCCGCCGTTGAGCCCGTGCGGTCACCTCACCGTGGACCGACGCCATTACGCAAAGGCCATCTCCGTTTAGCTGTGAAACGACTCCAGTAACCTCCACTGATGCTGCCTGGCCACTCAAACCTCCTGCCAATCCACTGCTCCGCCGTAATCGCTCGCCGGAGATTCTCCGTTCACGGCCACCCCGTCGATCTGCCTATAAATAGAGGCCCCGAGCTTCAACTCGAGTACCCACCATCCCTGCACTCCCCCTAGAGCAAGCCTAGCCACTGGTAGAGCCTCGAGTAGGTCTCCTTCCTCGACTCCGGCCGCCGCGACCCGCCACGGGATCCAGCCCGATTCGCCCCCGTGTGTGCTTCCCCGCCCCCATTCTCTTGCCAGTAGCTTCACCTTGCATCCCTCGTTCTGACCCGCGCCTCAATTCGTAGTTTGCAGCCCTCCACCGGAGTTCCCCATCCTCACCCGAGCCGCCGTCCGCCGGAGATAGTGTCTCCGTCGACGTGGTGCTCCCCGTTGGACGAGTCCACCACCCACCGACGCGGAAGAAGACGCTGAAGCTCTTGGTACCCTCCGTTTCTCCTAACTTGCCGTGGTTCGACGCCGGCGTCCACCGCAGTCTTCGGGCGCCGGCGAGCTTTTTAAACCTGACAGGTGGACCCCGCCTGTCAGCCTCTATTCTATTCTCCTCCGAACCGTTTTCTGTTGGCGCCTTCGGGCAAATACGTTTTCTCCTTTGCGCTTACGCATTCCCAACCGAAGCGTTTTCTGTTTTCTCAGTTAAAACCCTGGAACTTTTCTGTTTCATTACAGATAAGTCCCTGGACAGAAACCTTTATAACTTTTTAATGAAAAGGAATTTTTGAGTGATTCTTTTTCTGACAATCTTCAAATTTTGTCTAGTTTTTTATGGGATTTATTTGAAAATTATTTGGAAAAGTTTCTGTGCAAGTGTTGGTTTTCACGTTAGTACCCGTTTCGTGATTGCCGTAGGTTCCGGAAGAGGTGAAGGAGCCGCGAACTTCGCCGAGCTAGACTCCGACTTCTCCGAACCAGGCAAGCATGTTTTGAACATTTGATATGACAGGTGTTTTGCATGTTCGTGTGAAAGTTTGTGCGTGGCATATGAGTATTGGTAAATACCTCGTTGCTTGTAAGGCAACGACCCGGTTGTTCCAAAGTTGCGATGATCTCTGATGAGAGATGGCCTAATCATGTGGTGACATGAAGGGCAGCAAGGTGGTACTGTTGTAGCATACCAGCCTTACGTCATCCGACTTCCTCCGACGTTAACGTGGTTGGAGCCACGTTACCGTTCTTTCCCCTTTCCGTGCTACCACATGTCTCATTGCCATGATGCGGTTTAGTAAGTTGGTAACCTCTTTCCGTGTACACACGAAACAGAGAGGCCGGGATGATGGTACCTTGGCCCAGGATTAAAGCCAGTCATCCGGTCAGGGGGCATGGGTGTTTCCGGTTGGGACCAAGAGGGGGGGCACCCCCTTAGAGCGCGCGTATAGAAATTTGATCCCATGCTACGCGAGGTTGTAGCCTCCCCGTCTCAAGGTTTTTCTTGAATGTTGCCGAGGGTGATCCCTGGCCTCGGATGGTTGAATTGGGTGTGTACTGGTTAGACGTGTTTCTTCCAAAACACCGTAGACGGAACTAGTCCCCGTGACTACTGAAATCCGTTGGTTGTGGTTAAGTACAAACTCTGCAGAGTCAATTCTTTCCAAATCATCGTAGCCATGATCAAGTAGTGTAAACATTATATCCATATCTATCCGTGTGAAAAACTTGTCCCCGGTGAACAAGCTCAAGTGGTAAATCCAGTTTTATTGTTAATCCTGTGGATGGACTAACTTTATATTTGTCGCATGCTTGTGATAATTTATGTTCCCGAACGATTGTATTATTGAGCTGTGATATAAGCCCTCTATGTGAGGTCGCGCAGACGTCCGACTGTGGCGTGTACTTGTTTCTTACTTTAAATATAAGCCCTTTATGTGATGTCGCACAGACATCCGACTGTGGCATGCACTGTCTTTATTTTCTGTTGCAAGCCCTTTATGTGGTGTCGCCTCGACGCCCGACTGTGGCATTATTATTCCACATTTTCCGCTCGAGGAGTCTTTCAGACACTCGTTTGGCACCCGCATTATTATTCTGCATTTTCCGCTTGAGGAGTCTTTCAGACACTCGTTTGGCACATGTATTATTATTCCGCATTTTCCGCTCGAGGAGTCTTTCAGACACTCGTTTGGCACCTGCATTATTATTCCGCATTTTCCGCTCGAGGAGTCTTTCAGACACTCGTTTGGCACCCGCATTATTACTCCGCATTTTCCGCTCGAGGAGTCTTTCAGACACTCGCTTGGCACCTGTATTATTATTCTCCATTTTCCGCTCGAGGAGTCTTTCAGACACTCGTTTGGCACCAGTATTACTATTCTGCAGTTTCCGCTCGAGGCGTCATTCAGACCCTCGCTTGGCACCCAGTATTTGTTATCTCTATGTCTGATCGCACTGGTTACTTGTTCATGTGCTTCATGTTTACATTTGTTATACCTTATGTCCGAACTGTCTTGCGAGTACTTTCATAGTACTCACCTGGCTTGTTGATTTGGCCAGATGTTGACGAAGGCGATCTCTTGGATGAAGAGTTTGATAGCGCGTCCGATGCCTAGAGGAGTCCCAGTGAGTCCTACGTGATCCCGGATATTGGTCACTTGTATTGTATACGCTTCCGCCACCCGCAATAAGTCTTCTCGAGCCTCACTCCGACGCTCGAAGAGTTGTAGTCTTCTGGTATCATATCACTCGCTTCGTGATGATATTTCCACCACCGTTATTATCGTGAGTTAGTAGTTTGCCACCCTATCCGCCGCCTTGTTTTAGCGGCGTGCATGTAATAAATTGTTGGGCAGTCTCTGCTCAACCTTGTATTATATTTAGTACTCCTGGTATTTTTCTTCTGTGACCAAGATATTGTCTACCAGTGAGAAGGAATTCTTCCTCGCTGGTCCGTAAAAGGGATTGGTCTCCCAATAATTATTTTATTGAAAAACCGGTCGTGACAAGCTTGGTATCAGAGCCATGCTGCTGTAGGAAGCCACTAGGTGCGATCGCTAATTGGTTATTAGCGTTTTTGTGCTTTTTCAGCATTTTGCAATTGTAGCTATTTTCTGTTGGTCATCATAAATTTATGACATGACTACTCAGAATTTTTGCCTATTTTTGTAGATGGCTGGCAGCAGCTGTGAGAATCGAGTGTTCACCAACGTGCCCGAGGGGTTTGTCAAGCTCCTCGTCTCCATCACCAAGCTCGCGATCGGGCCAGCAGCTCGCCCGGAGTTCACACTCAACCAGCACAAGCTCAGTGACGACATGTCTATGCACCAGGCTGTGGTGCAATTCAAGGGAGGACGTTCTGCTGCTCGCCACTTCCGTTTTGTGGGAAGGGCCATGCCTACGGAGAGGCATGCCATGCAGATGGCTGCCCGTGAGGCGATAGCTCGCCTTCGGGACATCCTTCCTATGATGAAGACTCATCGCTACCGGTACCTCCCATGCCATGTGCCTTACACCAGCCACTATGCGTTCACCTGCCATCGGGGAGAGCGAGATGAAGCCATCGAGATGGTTGTGGAGTATCTCAAGGCTCTGGAGGAATCTTTCGACAACCTCGTAGATGATCTTGTGGCTGCCCGCATGGACTTAGTCCGGGGCGGTCCTGCCAGCAGGAAGGAACTTCTCAACAGGGCGCCGCCCCTGACATTCGTCTCGTCTTCAGCCTCTTATGCACCGGCCATTTTGGCCACTGCTCGCCGTCTGCCTACCACTGAGGAGTTCGACCGAGTCATCGCTCCTACTCTAGTCAGAGCCGCACCACCTGCCGCACACGCTCTACCACCAGTCGCCCCCGCACCATCACCGCAGCGCAGCGTCACGCGCCAGGAGCCAGCTAGAGAGGAGGTGGAGGTTGATTCTCCTAGACCGCTGAGCCTTGCCATCGGCAAGGGGAAGGAGATCTTCACCATCTCCGACTGAGAGCACTGAGTAGCCGCGTGTTATGTCTGCCTGTATGATGTGCTGTTTATCCCTGTATGATAGTTTGTATTGGTGTGTTTGCTGCCTTCCGGAGTAGTACGCTAGTTTTTAATAACATGTCAGGATTGTGTACGCACATCCTGAGTGCTGTATCTCGTGTTTGCTTTTCGCATGTAAGATTTATGTTAAGCACTTCTTCTCCATAAAAAAATCATTTGTGTTCCTTTGAAAACCTTGAAGCCTTTTGATTATTGCCTTTGCGAGATTTTTCTTGTGCTACATGGTTTTTCTCATGGGTTTTGCAAATAATACCCCAGACTGGAAAAATGTCTCGCCCATGGACTCGCTCCATGCCCAATCAGCCAGAAGTGGTTTACGGGACACAGACCAGCAAAAATTTCACTCAGGGTCAGTCCAGCCAACAAGACAGCGAAGCAGCACTGTCTCAAGTATGCCGTCTCTTCGAGGAAAGCCAGCAACAGCACCAAGAGATGATGAACCATGTCATCAATATGGGAAACCACCCTGAACCCTATCAACCACATTCCAAGTTATCCGAGTTACAGAAGACTCGCCCCTCAACTTTTGCTCACACCGACAGACCGCTGGAAGCCGACGATTGGCTTCGTGAGATTGAAAGGAAACTGATTATTGCTCAGTGCTCAGATCATGAGAAGGTGCTTTATGCACCACACTACCTTACTGGAGCAGCCGCAGCATGGTGGGAAAACTTCCTACACATGCATCCCAGGGAACACAACATCACCTGGGAAGAGTTCAAGGAAGGCTTCCGTGGGGCACACATCCCCAGAAGCATCCTAAAGATCAAGAAGAGAGAGTTCGATGACCTGAAGCAGAGAGGCATGTCAGTCACAGAATACAACGGTCAGTTCACCCAGCTGTCTCGTTATGCCTACGACGAGCACATGACAGAAAGCAAGAAGATGGAAAAATTCCTGGACGGCCTGGCACCAGCACTGAGATGCCAACTGATTGTGCACACCTTTCCGGATTTTAAGACGCTGGTGGACAAGGCCATCACCTTGGAGAATGAGCGCCATAGTCTGGAAGATATCCGTAAGCGGAAGAGGGACAAGACGACTCTTGCCCGCAGCAACCGAGGCAAGACTGAGGTCCCAAGGACAGACGCAAGGATATCCACGACTACTGAGCCAAGGCCCGTCGGACAGTTTCATGCCAGGGACAAGGAGTTCACATACCGTCCAGGGGTCACCTGCTATGCTTGTGGTCAACAAGGGCATTATGCTAAACAGTGCCCGAAGCCAAGAGACTCGGCACCCAAGCCGAACAATGGTGGAAACAATCCAGCCCCCAAGCGCAACAACTTCAACCCCAGCAACAACCACAGGAAGGGTCACCTGAACCATGTGACCAGGGAAGAAGCGCAGAATGCCCCAGACATCGTGCTCGGTACGTTCCCTGTCAACACAGTACCTGCCACGGTTTTGTTTGATTCTGGAGCTTCCCATTCGTTCGTTTCGAAGAGTTTTGTTTCGCAACACGGTTTTCCGATACTTCCCTTGGAAAAATCTATGATCATCAAGTCCCCCGGAAATAAGCAAATCGCTCAAGGTTACTGCCAAGGAGTGGTCATTGAGTTCGAAGGACTACAATTCCACGCGAATCTCATCGTGTTGGAAAGTAAAGGACTCGGATGCGTACTAATGCAGGATGGCAAGGTTGTCGCATATGCCCAGGCAGCTGCGAAACATGAGGAAAATTTCCCAACACATGACTTGGAGCTAGCAGCAGTCATACATGCACTCAAGGAGTGGAGGCACTTTCTGTTGGGAAATCGCTGTGAAATATATACAGACCATAAGAGCCTCAAATATATTTTCACACAGCCAGAGCTGAATTTACGCCAACGACGCTGGTTGGAACTGGTCAAAGACTATGACGTCGGCATTCACTACCACCCATGGAAAGCAAATGTAGTGGCCGATGCCCTTAGTCGAAACCCCAGCCCGGACAGTGACGGTCAGCAAAATTTGAGGCCTGAGTTTCAGCGAGAGTTTGCTAGGCTCCATATGATGTTAGTCTCCGAGGGCACCGTATCGAACCTGGAGATACAACCCACCCTGGTGGAACAAATCAAGAAGGCTCAACAGGGACATCCCAACATCGAAGGCATAAAGAAGAAAATGAATCTTCGTAAGACTTCCGAGTTCGTCACCGACAGTGAAGGAACATTATGGTACCGAGACCGACTTTGCGTGCCTAACATTGAGGAACTCAAGCAACAGATCTTGACGGAAAGCCACACCGCTCCATACTCAATTCATCCTGGAGGAACCAAAATGTACAAGGACATTCAGGAAAGATTTTGGTGGCACGGTATGAAAAGAGATATAGCCACATTCATTGCTTGTTGCGATTCGTGTCAGCGCATCAAGGCCGAGCACCAAAAGCCAGCAGGGCTACTCCAGCCAAACAGGATACCGGAGTGGAAGTGGGATGAAATAGGAATGGATTTCATCATCGGATTACCCCGATCACAACGTGGGACTGACGCCATCTGGGTTATCACAGACCGACTAACCAAGGTTGCTCATTTCATTCCCGTGAAGACTACCTACTCCACACAAAGACTGGCAAAGCTTTATCTCTCTCGTATAGTTTGCTTGCACGGAGTCCCAAAGACTATAATATCAGACCGAGGCACCCAATTTGTCTCCAAATTTTGGGATCACCTACAACAAGCTCTGGGCACACAACTAGCCTTCAGTACAGCATACCACCCTCAGACTGATGGACAGACGGAACGTGTGAACCAGATCCTAGAGGATATGTTAAGAGCTTGTGTGCTCACCTATGGATCCAGCTGGGAAGAGAGTTTGCCGTATGCCGAATTTGCTTACAACAACAGTTACCAAGCCAGCTTGCAAATGGCACCCTTTGAAGCATTGTACGGACGGAGGTGTCGTACCCCACTGAATTGGTCAGAAACAGGTGACAGCCGTATCTTCGGCCCAGTCATGCTTAAAGAGGCCGAGGAGAAAGTTAAACAAATCCGGGACAGACTCAAGACAGCACAGAGCCGCCAAAAGAGCTACTATGATCAGAAGCACCGTGAGGTCAGCTTTGAACCCGGTGATTCCGTATACCTCCGAGTATCTCCTATGAGGGGTCTACAACGGTTCAAAATTAAGGGGAAGCTAGCCCCAAGATTTATTGGACCATTTTGTGTAAAGGCACGAAGAGGCACGGTAGCCTACCAACTAGACCTACCCAAGGAGCTGTCAGACGTCCATGACGTGTTCCACGTCTCACAGTTAAGAAAATGTGTGAGCAACCCAGAAAAGCATGTACCTCATGAGGACATTGATATGCAACCAGATCTCACCTACAGAGAAAGGCCAGTAAAGATTTTAGAAGAGTCTGAACGGAGGACCCGTCAGAAAACGACAAAGTTTTTCAGGGTTCAGTGGAGCAACCACACTGAGGATGAAGCTACATGGGAAAGGGAAGATTTCCTTCGGGCAGAACATCCATAACTATTTGAGGATCAGCAGAAATCTCGAGGACGAGATTTTTCCTAAGGGGGTAGGTGTTGTGACACCCAAGTTTTTATTTGGATTTTTTCAAATGATTTTATTTGACTTGAGGGGAGTGATTTAAATTTTTCTTCAAGAGAACTCTCACTCTCAAATATTTTCTTTATGGCAAAAGTTTTATTTGGATTCATACAAGATCTGTCTTTGGTCTTGGAGGTTCTTGCTTTTCACTTGGACTCAAGACAAAATATTTTCACTTGGGAAATGACTTTTGAAAATCTTCTTGAAATTTGCACTATGGCTTTTGGAAAATCCTTTGCCACTTTCAACAATTCCTTCTTGCCATGGCCTTAGTGCAAATCCCCTCTCCTAACCCTTTCCTCACGTTTGGATCATGTTTTACACCTAATCCAGCAAGTTGAACCTCCCCATGTATCTATTTCCATTTAAATCTTATTCAAACAAATTTCTGCCTTCTTTCTTAGCACTTGGAGATTTGCAACGGAACTCCACTTTCTGTCTTGATTTTTGCCCCCAAACCTTTTTTCCCTCCTAGTGCTTTGAACCCTCAACCAAGAACCATGAAGATCCACTGGTCTTCAGTTCAAAATTTTCAAACTACACCTGCTGCAAGTTTGGACCAGATTTGTCAAATTTGGTGGAATTCATTCAAAACCTTCTCCAAAAATTCCAAGTAAAATCAGGCAGCCTCTGGGTGCATTGAGTGGTCACCTCACCAAGTTACAGCTCCAGAAAAATTTATCTCATTGCAAAATCCTCCTGTTGAACACCTGTAGTGCACTGTCTGTATCAAGTTGAGAAAAAATTCAGAGATTCAGTCAGTGGCTTGCTGTCGTTTTCTTCAGAGAAGGACATCGATCTCACCAGTACCACCGCGTCGCCTTGCTCCTCGTCCCCGCCCTCTTGTTCCTGCACCGCACGAACGCCTGGCGCCTTGCGGGCGTCGGCGACGAGCAGCAGAAGGTGTGCCGCCCCGTGACCGACGCCGGCGGCGGCTTTGCGGACGCCAGCGGGAGACACGGCGCCGACGACGCCACCCAGCGCCGCTCAAACCACCGGAGCTCGCCGCGTGGCCTTCCACTCCCCCGAACGCGCTGACGCTCTCGTCGTGAACCGCAGGGCGCGGAGCACGCTCTCTGCCGCCGTTGAGCCCGTGCGGTCACCTCACCGTGGACTGACGCCATTACGCCAAGGCCATCTCCGTTTATCTGTGAAACGACTCCAGTTACCTCCACTGATGCTGCCTAGCCACTCAAACCTCCTGCCAATCCACCGCTCCGCCGTAATCGCTCGCCGGAGATTCTCTGTTCACGGCCACCCCGTCGATCTGCCTATAAATAGAGGCCCCGAGCTTCAACTCGAGTACCCACCATCCCTGCACTCCCCCTAGAGCAAGCCTAGCCACTGGTAGAGACCCGAGGAGGTCTCCTTCCTCGACTCCGGCCGCCGCGACCCGCCACGGGATCCAGCCCGATTCGCCCCCATGTGTGCTTCCCCGCCCCCATTCTCTTGCCAGTAGCTTCACCTTGCATCCCTTGTTCTGACCCGCGCCTCAATTCGTAGTTTGCAGCCCTCCACCAGAGTTCCCCATCCTCACCCGAGCCGCCGTCCGCCGGAGATAGTGTCGCCGTCGACGTGGTGCTCCCCGTTGGACGAGTCCACCACCCACCGACGCGGAAGAAGACGCTGAAGCTCTTGGTACCCTCCGTTTCTCCTAACTCGCCGTGGTTCGACGCCGGCGTCCACCGCAGTCTTCGGGCGCCGGCGAGCTTTTTAAACCTGACAGGTGGACCCCGCCTGTCAGCCTCTATTCTATTCTCCTCCGAACCGTTTTCTGTTGGCGCCTTCGGGCAAATACGTTTTCTCCTTTGCGCTTACGCATTCCCAACCGAAGCGTTTTCTGTTTTCTCAGTTAAAACCCTGGAACTTTTCTGTTTCATTACAGATAAGTCCCTGGACAGAAACCTTTATAACTTTTTAATAAAGAGGAATTTTTGAGTGATTCTTTTTCTGACAATCTTCAAATTTTGTCTAGTTTTTTATGGGATTTATTTGAAAATTATTTGGAAAATTTTCTGTGCAAGTGTTGGTTTTCACGTTAGTACCCGTTTCGTGATTGCCGTAGGTTCCGGAAGGGGTGAAGGAGCCGCGAACTTCGCCGAGCTAGACTCCGACTTCTCCGAACCAGGCAAGCATGTTTTGAACATTTGATATGACAGGTGTTTTGCATGTTCGCGTGAAAGTTTGTGCGTGGCATATGAGTATTGGTAAATACCTCGTTGCTTGTAAGGCAACGACCCGGTTGTTCCAAAGTTGCGATGATCTCTGATGAGAGATGGCCTAATCATGTGGTGACATGAAGGGCAGCAAGGTGGTACTGTTGTAGCATACCAGCCTTACGTCATCCGACTTCCTCCGACGTTAACGTGGTTGGAGCCACGTTACCGTTCTTTCCCCTTTTCGTGCTACCACATGTCTCATTGCCAGGATGCGGTTTAGTAAGTTGGTAACCTCTTTCCATGTACACACCAAACAGAGAGGCCGGGATGATGGTACCTTGGCCCAGGATTAAATCCAGTCATCCGGTCAGGGGGCATGGGTGTTTCCGGTTGGGACCGAGAGGGGGGGCACCCCCTTAGAGCGCGCGTATAGAAATTTGATCCCATGCTACGCGAGGTTGTAGCCTCCCCGTCTCAAGGTTTTTCTTGAATGTTGCCGAGGGTGATCCCTGGCTTCGGATGGTTGAATTGGGTGTGTACTGGTTAGACGTGTTTCTTCCAAAACACCGTAGACGGAACTAGTCCCCGTGACTACTGAAATCCGTTGGCTGTGGTTAAGTACAAACTCTGCAGAGTCAATTCTTTCCAAATCATCGTATCCATGATCAAGTAGTGTAAACATTATATCCATATCTATCCTTGTGAAAAACTTGTCCCCGGTGAACAAGCTCAAGTGGTAAATCCAGTTTTATTGTTATTCCTGTGGATGGACTAACTTTATATTTGTCGCATGCTTGTGATAATTTATGTTCCCGATCGATTGTATTACTGAGCTGTGATATAAGCCCTTTATGTGACGTCGCGCAGACGTCCGACTGTGGCGTGTACTTGTTTCTTACTTTAAATATAAGCCCTTTATGTGATGTCGCACAGACGTCCGACTGTGGCATGCACTGTCTTTATTTTCTGTTGCAAGCCCTTTATGTGGTGTCGCCTCGACGCCCGACTGTGGCATTATTATTCCGCATGTTCCGCTCGAGGAGTCTTTCAGACACTCGTTTGGCACCCGCATTATTATTCTGCATTGTCCGCTCATGGAGTCTTTCAGACACTCGTTTGGCACCTGTATTATTATTCCGCATTTTCCGCTCGAGGATTCTTTCAGACACTCGTTTGGCACCTGCATTATTATTCCGCATTTTCCGCTCGAGGAGTCTTTCAGACTCTCGTTGGGCACCCGCATTATTACTCCGCATTTTCCGCTCGAGGAGTCTTTCAGACACTCGCTTGGCACCTGTATTATTATTCCGCATTTTCCGCTCGAGGAGTCTTTCAGACACTCGTTTGGCACTAGTATTACTATTCTGCAGTTTCCGCTCGAGGCGTCATTCAGACCCTCGCTTGGCACCCAGTATTTATTATCTCTATGTCTGATCGCACTGGTTAACTTGTTCATGTGCTTCATGTTTACATTTGTTATACCTTATGTCCGAACTGTCTTGCGAGTACTTTCATAGTACTCACCTGGCTTGTTGATTTGGCCAGATGTTGACGAAGGCGATCTCTTGGATGAAGAGTTTGATAGCGCGTCCGATGCCTAGAGGAGTCCCAGTCAGTCCTGCGCGATCCCGGATATTGGTCACTTGTATTGTATACGCTTCCGCCACCCGCAATAAGTCTTCTCGAGCCTCACTCCGACGCTCGAAGAGTTGTAGTCTTCTGGAATCATATCACTCGCTTCGCGATGATATTTCCACCACCGTTATTATCGTGAGTTAGTAGTTTGCCACCCTATCCGCCGCCTTGTTTTAGCGGCGTGCATGTATTAAATTGTTGGGCAGTCTCTGCTCAACCTTGTATTATATTTAGTACTCCTGGTATTTTTCTTCTGTGACCAAGATATTGTCTACCAGTGAGAAGGAATTCTTCCTCGCTGGTCCGTAAAAGGGATTGGTCTCTCAATAATTATTTTATTGAAAAACCGGTCGTGACAATTTTCTCCAAACCCTGCCAGACGAAGAAAACAATAACTTGATATTAGGAAATGAACAAAGTTGCTGATATGGTGGATAATGATCGATTTAACTTACTTCTGGAGAATTTGAGTCATGTTCGCATAGTCCTGGGGATCTTTTCGACTCGAGTCTAAGACGGTTACTACTCCCGGCTCAAGCTTAATCTCTAGGAGAATATAGTGGAAGCTGTGCATGCATGCATAAGTCATCAATTACATTACCATAACCTGGACTAATAAGGGAAACCGAATATGCACAAGACAGTAACACTCACTTGAAGTTGTAAGGAAAGAGTATTATATCTTTGTTTTGATTTAATACCAATGATTGTAGCAAGTTGGCCTCGGCTTCTTTGGGATCATGTTTGACCGTATATGCATCTATGAGATTTGTGTTGATGAACCCAATATCACCGATTTATCTTTTCTTCAATTCGGCGATCTTCAATCTGCATAATATAGTGAGGATATGTATAAATAAATGCAATGAAAGAGCTGACCTATATAGAGAGACTTAATGACAGAAGTACTACTACTTACAGACAGTAGCAAGTGATCGTTGTTTTATCGAGGGACTTTAGATTGTAAAACTGGAAGAAATCCTCAAATGGAACATTCAGCAGTTCAATTCCAACGAGGTCATGCTCTGGTTTAACTCTCAGCGTCAAAGTACTCATCCCATCAGACTCTCTGCAGGTTTTCATGTACCAATCATGTAGTCTTCGCATCATCGTGCTTAGAGATCTGACATCTTTGACGAGAGGCTTCCCGTAATGGTATTTGTGGTTGTCCACCTCCATGATTTCATAGTGTACATCGTCGGGCAGGTAATCTCCAAGATTGCTATAACCGGGCACCATACCCGGATCATTAGCGACGATGTCTTTTGACACCTTGAGCGGGGGGCACGATCGGTTCGCTTGTTCGCCGAGCTGGGCAATTTTTTTCCCAGCTCGTCGTTCTTTCATCCTTTTATCACTGACAGTACTTCCCGACCGCTCCGCTTCGGCATATGCCTTTCCAAGAACGCGCTCATAGTTGCCTCTTGGCAGAGACTTTGGTGGTTTTGTCAGGGCAGCCAGAGTGCGCTTTGCTTTCACCGGATCTACCTTCTCCTCCGGAGGTGGATGTTTCTTTGCTTTGACCCCTTCAAAGAAGTTCTTCACTTTGGCTCGCACGATCTTCACGTTCTCCTCCTCGGTCCTCCAATATGGTAACTTCTCTGGAGTCTTTAGAGAAGGACCGAATCTGTATTGCCTCCCGCCTCTGGCAGTTGTACTGCTGGACGCCGGCAGAGCAGACGGAGCGGCTGCGGCTGTCTTCTTTCCTTGCTTATGAGGCGGAGGAGAAGGACTACGACGCGCGGGAGCAGCCGCAGCGGCGGCGGGTCTCTTCCGCCCTTGCTGACGAGGCGGAGAAGGAGGAGGCTGGCTGCCCTGGCGCGCCAGCGCTGGCGGAGAAGGAGGCGGAGTGCCGCCACGCGCCGGAGAAGGAGGCTGAGTGCCCTGATCACTCGCCGGAGGAGGAGGCGGAGGAGGAGGCGGAGTGCCCTTACTCGCCGGAGCCGTCTAGTTCGGAAGCTTGATGAGCTCCTTCCGCCATAGGCATGGAGTCTTCAGAGCTAAACCCAGCCGAGTCTCCCCTTCACCGGTAGGGTGGTCAAGCTGGAGGTCCTCAAATCCCTCCGTTATTTCATCCACCATCACCCTAGCATATCCTTCTGGAATCGGCCGGCAGTGGTAGGTTGCGCCTGGTTCAGTAGGTAAAACAGAGCCAACAGCCGCCTTGACTTTCAAGTTCTGCCATTCCGCCATAAGGTGGCAATGTTGAGACTCCGTGATAGCATCCACGGGGTAGCTAGGAGTAGCCGCTTGCTCCAGCTGAGGCAGCTCGGTGGAAGCCACGCTGCTTCTACGCTGAGATGGCGGTGTAGCTTCGGGGGCAGTTTCGGCATCTCTATTGCCGTCTCGTTCCTCTAGCACTTGAACCCTTTCGTGCAGACGCTGAATTTGGATCTGCTCCACTTTTTTCCTCCTCTCCTGGGTTTTGTAACCGCCCGCATCCGGAAAACCAGCCTTCCACGGAACGGAGCCTGGCGTGCCTCGTGTCCGTCCAGGGTGCTCAGGATTCCCGAGGGCCATTGTGAGCTCGTCGTTTTCTCTGTCTGGAACGAACGTCCCTTGCTGCGCTGCATCGATATAGTGCTGAATCTTCTTGACGGGTATTGCAAGTTGCTCGTCCGTCCAACGACACCTCCCTGATACAGGGTCCAAGGTTCCGCCAGCCCCAAAGAACCAAGTCCGGCAACGGTCTGGCCAGTTCATTGTCTGTGGTTCGATCCCTTTATCAAGCAGATCCCTCTCAGACTTGGCCCACTTAGGCCGGGCTTTGAGGTAGCCACCTGACCCCGTGCGATGGTGAAGCTTCTTCTTCGCAGCATTCATCTTGTTTGTCGCTGACATCTTCTTACTCTTTTCCGATGTCTTGTGGGCCACAAATGCGGGCCAGTGATCTCTGATCTTCTCATACCGGCCGATGAATTCAGGTGTCTCTTCTTTGTCGACAAACGTTTTCAGCTCATTCTTCCACCTCCTGAATAGGTCTGCCATCTTCTTAAGAGCATGAGACTTGATTAATTGCTCTATAACTGGCTTCTCCGGATCCTCCTCTGGCGGTAGGGTGAAATTTGCCTTCAGCTCAGTCCAAAGATCATCTTTCTGCATATCATTGACATAAGACACCTCAGGGTCTTCCTTCTTAGGCTTATACCATTGGTGGATGCTGATCGGGATCTTGTCCCTAACTAGAACCCCGCACTGAGCAGCAAAAGCATCCTTTGTCCGGAGGGGTTCAATCGGTTGGCCGTCGCGCGCGATTGCTGTGATCTCAAACCTTTCATCCGAGCGCAACTTTCTCTTCGGGCCTCGTCTCTTTACCGCAGTTGTGCTCGATCCGGAGGGCTAGAAAAAAGAAGAAAGACGAGTGTTAATTAATATGTGTACATACCAAAACAATGAATGCATCAATTAGCTAGTCAGCACAGGCTTAACTAATATATTTACCTGGCCGGACTCTGTTCGGTCACCGGAGCCGTCACCACGGGCTCCTTCTTGCACCAGCATTGGGTCACCGGAGCCATCATAATCATGTCTTTCCTCCTCCACTCTTCGATCACCGCAGCCAGCTTCTTCACCCTATTCTTCCAGACCATCATTGTCGTTAAGATACGACAAGATATCACCTCCGGCTAAGATTATGTCCCCCAACACCTCTTCTGCTTGCTCATCTCGTCCGTGCTCCATTGTTTCTACAAATATTACAACATGGCAATTATTACACAAACATGACAGCAGGTGGATATATTAGTGCAAACGTAGACCTAGCTTATTCTGGGTTTGTGGTGGCCTAGGCAATGCTTCAAGGGTAGGGGCGTGGTGGGAGGGGGTAGGAGACCGACATCGTTTTTTTCTAGGGTTTGGGTGTCCTCGAGAGTTTTGGTCGAGCGAGAGGGCCGGGGGGTGCTCCCGTGGTATAAGTTATCACGGTCGAGAGGGGGTATACATATCGACCGTCCATCATGTCGAAGTTATCTGGGAGGGAGTTTTATATATCGACAACGACGACATACATACACGGGAAAATAATGTTATCGGGGAGGGGGTATATATCGACCCCCCCCCCACGTGTTGAAGTTATCGGGAGGGGGATTTATATCGACAACGACGACATACATACACGGGAAAATAATGTTATCGAGGAGGGGGTATATC
>NC_057814.1:627822570-627849306 GCF_018294505.1 Triticum aestivum | reverse complement strand
GGCGAGGTATGTCGAAAATTTCCTAAGTGTGGACTTATATAGCAAAGCCTTTAGTCCCGGTTCGTGGCACCAACCGGGACTAAAGGTGGGCATTAGTCCCGGTTGGTGCCACCAACCGGGACCAAAGGCCTCTTTTCAGCAGCCCAAAGGGCGGGAAGCGGCGGCCTTTGGTCCCGGTTGGTGGCACCAACCGGGACTAAAGGGGGGGCATTGGTCCCGGTTGGTGCCACCAACCGGGACCAAAGGCCTTGCGCTGCCCGCGGCCAAAAGTTTAGTCCCACCTCGCTAGTTGAGAGGGGCTCGGAGTGGTTTATAAGCTCCACTGCGGCTGCCCTCTCGAGCTCCTCTCAAATGCAGGCTTACGGGCCTAATGTCACACTGTGCTGTCTGTTGGCCTATTGGGCCTTCTGCGGGCCTGAATCCTGGCCCAGGTTGGGTTTCTAGTCGTATTCAGGCTGTGGTGGCCCAATAGGTGGCAGTTTTTTAAATTTTTTGCATTATTTATTTTCTTTTGTTTTTTGCTTTATTTTTTAATTCTTTTTGCTTTTAGGTCAGCAAAATTATAAACTGTCTCTTAGTGCCATTAGTTTTAGAAAACATATAAACTTTCTATTAGTGCCATTAGTTCTTTACGAAAATTCTTTTTGCTGTATTTAGTTTTTTTATTTTCTTTTTTGCTATATTTATTTTGTTTTATTTCTACTTACAACAAAAAACTTATTTATTTTATTTTATTTTGTTTCTAATTACTTATTTATTTTACTTTATGATAATTCTTTCTGCTATTAAAGTTTCTATCAAAAAAAGTTCTTTATGAAAATTCTTTTTGCTTTTAATGATTAAAAATAAAAAAGAGGCGCAATGCGCGTTGATTTGCTTCAAGCCTTTCGGAATAGTGTAGACTGCACTGCACATAGCTCGATGCAGTCTACCTTATTCCTCAAGGCTTGAAGCTAAGCAACGTGAGCATTGCTCCTCTTCTTCATCGTCTCTGCACTCAGGGCTTATAAACCGCTCCTAGTGCCTCTCAGCTAGCGAGGTGGGACTAAAAAACTGCTTAGCTAGTAAGAAACTCTAGTACCGGTTCGTGCCACGAACAGGTACTAAAGGTGCTCGTGGGGCCACAGCCTCATTAGTACCGGTTCGTGGCACCAACAGGGACCAAAGGGTGGAATTGGTCCCGGTTCGTGCCACCAACCGGGAACAATGGCCTTGCACAATGGCGTGGTGGTGAGTTTAGTCCCACCTCGCTAGCTAAGAGAGAGCCGCACCTGTTTATAAGGTGCGGTGCGCCTGAGCTGTCGAGCTCCTCTCTAAAGCAGGCTTACGGGCCTAACCTCTCTGCACTCAGGGCTTATAAAGCATTTCAAATGAACTCTGAAAAGGTTGAAAGTTGGCATGGTATCATCATTTCATCCACATAGCATGTGCAAGAAAGTTGAGAGGGTTACGGCAAAAACTAGATGCACTTCTTGTACAAAACGGACAATGGTATCATACTCATCTATTACAAAGTTGGCATGCTATCATCATAATAGTTGCGGGAGAAAGTCTTCACTTTTTCTTCGCTTGTGTCATTTGCTTATTGCGCCGTAACCATGGATAATCTTCATCGTTTATCAGGATGCTTGGGTCAGCCTTGACTTTGAAGGGAGGAATTTCATGAAACTTTTCATAATCTTCAGACATGTCTGTCTTGCCCTCCACTCCCACAATGTCCCTTTTTCTTGAAAGAACTATGTGCCGCTTTGGCTCATCGTATGATGTATTCGCTTCCTTATCTTTTCTTTTCCTCGGTCTGGTAGACATGTCCTTCACATAGATAACCTGTGCCACATCATTGGCTAGGACGAACGGTTCGTCAGTGTACCCAAGATTGTTCGGATCCACTGTTGTCATTCTGTACTGTGGGTCTACCTGTACCCCGCCTCCTGACAGATTGACCCATGTGCACTTAAACAAAGGGACCTTAAAATCATGTCCGTAGTCAAGTTCCCATATGTCCATTATGTAATCATAATATGTGTCCTTTCCCCTCTCGGTTGCTGCATCAAAGCGGACACCGCTGTTTTGGTTGGTGCTCTTTTGATCTTGGGTGATCGTGTAAAATGTATTCCCATTTATCTCGTATCCTTTGTAAGTCAACATAGTCGAAGATGGTCCCCTGGACAACGAGTACAACTCATCACAAGCAGTGGTGTCACCTCTGAGACGTGTTTCCAACCAACTGCTGAAAGTCCTGATGTGTTCACATGTAATCCAGTCGTCACACTGCTCCGGGTGTTTGGAGCGCAGACTGTTCTTGTGTTCATCGACATACGGGGTCACCAAGGTAGAGTTCTGTAGAACTGTGTAGTGTGCTTGAGACCAAGAATATCCGTCCCTGCATATTATTGAGTTCCCCCCTCCAAGCGTGCCTTTTCCAGTCAGTCTCCCCTCATACCGCGATTTAGGGAGACCTATCTTCTTAAGGCCAGGAATGAAGTCAACACAAAACCCAATGACATCCTCTGTTTGATGGCCCATGGAGATGCTTCCTTCTGGCCTAGCGCGGTTACGGACATATTTCTTTCGGACTCCCATGAACCTCTCAAAGTGGAACATATTGTGTAGAAATACGGGCCCCAGAATGACAATCTCGTCGACTAGAAAAACTAGGACGTGCGCCATGATATTGAAGAAGGATGGTGGGAACACCAGCTCGAAACTGACAAGACATTGCGCCACATCACTCCTTAGCCTTGGTATGATTTCTGGATCGATCACCTTCTGAGAGATTGCATTGAGGAATGCACATAGCTTCACAATGGCTAATCGGACGTTTTCCGGTAGAAGCCCCCTCAATGCAACCGGAAGCAGTTGCGTCATAATCACGTGGCAGTCATGAGACTTTAGGTTCTAGAACTTTTTCTCTGGCATATTTATTATTCCCTTTATATTCGACGAGAAGCCAGTCGGGACCTTCATACTGAGCAGGCATTCAAAGAAGATTTCTTTCTCTTCTTTCGTAAGAGCGTAGCTGGCAGGACCTTCATAATGCTTCGGAGGCATGCCGTCTTTTTCGTGCAAACGTTGCAGGTCCTCCCGTACCTTAGGTGTACCTTTTGTCTTCCCATACACGCCCAAGAAGCCTAGCAGGTTCACGCAAAGGTTCTTCGTCACATGCATCACGTCGATTGAAGAGTGGACCTCTAGCTCTTTCCAGTAGGGTAGGTCCCAAAATATAGATTTCTTCTTCCACATGGGTGTGTGTCCCTCAACGTCATTCGGAACAGCTAGTCTGCTGGGACCCTTTCCAAAGATTACGTGTAAATCATTGACCATAGCAAGTACGTGATCACCGGTACGCATGGCGGGCTTCTTCCGGTCATCTGCCTCGCCTTTGAAATGCTTGTCTTTCTTTCGACATTGATGGTTGGTCGGAAGAAATCAACGATGGCCCAGGTACACATTCTTCCTGCTTTTGTCCAGCTATATATTTTCAGTGTCATCTAAACAGTGCGTGCATGCGTGGTATCCCTTGTTTGTCTGTCCTGAAAGGTTACTGAGAGCCGGCCAATCGTTGACGGTTACAAACAGCAACGCGTGCAGGTTAAATTCCTCCGGTTTGTGCTCATCCCACGTACGTACACCGTTTCCATTCCACAGCTGTAAAAGTTCTTCAACTAATGGCCTTAGGTACACATCAATGTCGTTGCCGGGTTGCTTAGGGCCTTGGATGAGAACTGGCATCATAATGAACTTCCGCGTCATGCACATCCAAGGAGGAAGGTTATACATACATAGAGTCACGGGCCAGGTGCTGTGATTGCTGCTCTGCTCCCCGAAAGGATTAATGCCATCCGCGCTTAAACCAAACCATACATTCCTTGGGTCAGCTGCAAACTCAGCCCAGTACTTTCTCTCGATTTTTCTCCACTGCGACCCATCAACGGGTGCTCTCAACTTCCCGTCTTTCTTACGGTCCTCACTGTGCCATCGCATCTACTTGGCATGCTCTTCATTTCTGAACAGACGTTTCAACCGTGGTATTATAAGAGCATACCACATCACCTTCGCAGGAACCCTCTTCCTGGGGGGCTCGCCGTCAACATCACCAGGGTCATCTCGTCTGATCTTATACCGCAATGCACCACATACTGGGCATGCGTTCAAATCCTTGTACGCACCGCGGTAGAGGATGCAGTCATTAGGGCATGCATGTATCTTCTGCACCTCCAATCCTAGAGGGCATACGACCTTCTTTGCTGCGTATGTACTATCGGGCAATTCGTTATCCTTTGGAAGCTTCTTCTTCAATATTTTCAATAGCTACTCAAATCCTTTGTCAGGCACAGCATTCTCTGCCTTCCACTGCAGCAATTCCAGTACGGTACGAGCTTTGTGTTGCCATCTTCGCAATTGGGGTACAACCCTTTTTTGTGATCCTCTAACATGCGATCGAACTTCAGCTTCTCCTTTTGACTTTCGCAATTGCGTCCTTGCATCGACAATGACCCGGCGGAGATCATCATCATCGGGCACTGGTTCCTCTTCATCTTCAGCAGCTTCCCCCCTTGCAGCATCATTGGGCACATCGTCTGTTTCCTCTTTATCTTCAGCAGCTTCCCCCGTTGCAGCATCACCGTATTCAGGGGGCACATAGTTGTCATCGTCCTCTTCTTCTTCGCCGTCTTCCATCATAACCCCCATTTCTCCGTGCCTCATCCAAACATTATAGTGTGGCATGAAACCCTTGTAAAGCAGGTGGGCATGAAGGATTTTTCGGTCAGAGTAAGACTTCGTATTCCCACATGTAGGGCATGGACAACACATAAAACCATTCTGCTTGTTTGCCTCAGCCACTTTGAGAAAATCATGCACGCCCTTAATGTACTCGGAGGTGTGTCTGTCACCGTACATCCATTGCCGGTTCATCTGCGTGCATTATATATAATTAAGTGTGTCAAAAACCATTACAGAACATCATGAATAGATAATTAAGTGACCAAATTAATATAAGTTCATCATCACATTAGAACCAAAGTACATACATAGTTCTCATCTAACAACATATATATAGCTCTCCAGAGCATCTAATTAATTAAACCATACATTGAAACTATGTAAAACATTTCAATGCAAAAACAAATGCGATCATAATCGCAACCAAGGTAACAATTGATCCAACGACATAATGATACCAAGCCTCGGTATGAATGGCATATTTGCTAATCTTTCTAATCTTCAAGCGCATTGCATCCATCTTGATCTTGTGATCATCGACGACATCCGCAACATGCAACTCCAATATCATCTTCTCCTCCTCAATTTTTTTATTTTTTCCTTCAAGTAATTGTTTTCTTCTTCAACTAAATTTAACCTCTCGACAATAGGGTCGGTTAGAATTTCCGGTTCAACCACCTCCTAGATAAATAAAATCTATGTCACGCTGGTCGGTATATTTGTCATAAACAATAAATGAATCAAATAGTTATAAAAAGATAATATATACCACATCCGAATCGTAGACAGGACGAGGGCCGACGGGGGTGGATACCAAAACCATCGCACTATGTAATAAGAAGGAAGAAAATAGTAAGAAAATTAGACAAGTATCTATCTAAAGTAAGAATTTTTTTTCTTTCAAAAAGAAGATAAGAACAAGAGGCTCACCACGGTGTTGCCGGCGACGAGATCGGCGCGGGCGGTCAACGGCGGTGAAGACGGGAATGGGACGTGACGGGCCGCTAAACCTAGACAAATCTCGAGGAAAATGGAGCTTTGAGGTCGAGCTTCCAAAGGACAAAGCTTAACTAGTGTGGCTCGGGCATTTCATCGAACACCTCATGTTCCACAAAGGAGGTGAGCTTCCAAAGGAGGTGAGCTAGAGCACCACAAAGCCCTCCCCTCGCCGGCCAGAGAAAAACAGAGCACTGGAGTGCTCTGCTCGCGGGCGAGGGGTATATATAGGCACCTCATTGGTCCCGGTTCGTGGCATGAACCGGTACTAAATCCGGGCCTTCTGTCCCGGTTCATGCCAAGAACCGGGACAAATGGTTGTGGGCCAGGAGCGAGGAACATTAGTCCCGGTTCGTGGCTCGAACCGGGACAAATGGTTCCATACGAACCGGGACCAATGCCCACGAGGCCCCGGCCGGCCCCCTGGGCTCACGAACTGGGACGAATGCCCCCATGGGTCCCGGTTCGTGACTGAACGGGGGCTAATGTGAAAACTGCCCTGTGACCTATGCCCTGTTTTCTACTAGTGGGTGGTTCACATTTTATTCATGGTGCTTTCGTAAAATGCTTGCCAAGTATGATGTTGATCATAGAATTGCATCTCCTTATCACCCACAGTCTAGTGGTCAAGTAGAATTGAGTAATAGAGAACTCAAATTAATTTTGCAAAACACTGTTAATAGATCTAGAAAGAATTGGTCCAAGAAACTTGATGATGCATTATGGGCTTATAGAACTGCATATAAAAATCCTATGGGTATGTCTCCGTATAAAATGGTTTATGGAAAAGCATGGCACTTACCTCTCGAACTAGAACATAAGGCATATTGGGCCATTAAAGAGCTCAACTATGATTTCAAACTTGCCGGTGAGAAGAGGTTATTTGACATTAGCTCACTTGATGAATGGAGAACCCAAGCCTAAGAGAATGCCAAGTTGTTTAAAGAAAAAGTTAAAAGATGGCATGACAAAAGAATACAAAAGCGTGAGTTTAATGTAGGTGATTATGTATTATTATACAACTCTCGTTTAAGATTTTTTCAGGAAAACTTCTCTCTAAATGGGAAGTTCCTTACGTTATCGAGGAGGTCTATCGTTCTGGTGCCATAAAAATCAACGACGTCGAAGGCACAAATCCGAAGGTGGTGAACGGTCAAAGAATCAAACATTATATCTCAGGTAATCCTATAAAATGTTGAAACTAATGTTATTGAAACCTGGAGGAATACATAAGGGACACTTTCCAGAACGTTTCAGACTCCGTAAAGGAATAGGTATGTGGTACGGTAAGTAAACCGACTCGAAAACAGTTCTAATGGCAATTTTTCTCCATTTTGGAATATTTAGAAAAATAGAAAAAGAAGAAGCAGTCCGGGAAGGACACGAGGGCTCCAGGAGGGTGGAGGGCGCACCCTACCCCCCTGGGCGTGCCCCCTGCCTCGTGGGCACCTCGGGCGCTCTCCGGACTCCGTTTTCTTGCACGATACGTATTTTGGTCGGTAAAAATTCATTATATAATCCCCCGAAGGTTTTGACTCCTGTATCACACAAATATCCTCTGTTTTCGTTTCGAGCTGTTTTTCTGACAGATATAGATCATCATGACGTCTCCAAGCGCCCCCAAGGACAAGTTCTTCGAGAAGGTCATCAACCCTTACCTCGCGGAGGTGCTGTGACACCCTCAAACCATCGAGATGCGTGATGGGTTGCTGCACATCCGCGATGTTGAGGGACCAAGGAGGACCTAAAGCGTGGAGACGAGGCTCGAAGCAATGGAGCAACATGTTTTCAAGTGCCAGGGGATGGTGGAACGTGGACTCAACGCCAACCACATGATGATCGCGGAGTTCACCAACAACCACAAGCTGGATGCCAAGAACATTGGGGACACCATCTTCAAGCTTCACGAGAAGATCGAGCTCCTTCAAGCCCAAATCTAGACCTGCAAAACCAAAACTGTGAGTATGAATATAGATTCAAGAGGACGAGTTTGGCTGCAGATTTGAGGATCCCGGAGACTCGATCATCCTTCTATGATGGTGAGCCTATGCCTTGGAAGATGGACGACAAGCCCACATCATCAACAACTCCACCATCTTCTTCACCAGCAAAGGAGACATAATCATATGGGTATGGGCACTTGATACGTCTCCAACGTATCTATAATTTTTGATTGTTCCATGCTATATTATATTCTGTTTTGGATTTTAATGGGATTTATTATACACTTTTATATTATTTATGGGACTAACCTATTAACCGGAGGCCCAGCCCAGAATTGCTGTTTTTTGCCTATTTCAGTGTTTCACAGAAAAAGAATATCAAACGGAGTCCAAACGGAATGAAACCTTCGGGAACGTGATTTTTGGAACAAACGTGATCCAGAGGACTTGGACCCTACGTCAAGAAAGCAACCAGGAGGGCACTAGGTATGGGGGCGCGCCTACCCCCTGGGCGCGCCCTCCACCCTCATGGGGCCCATGTTGCTCCACTGACGTCTTCTTCCTCCTATATATACCTACGTACCCCCAAACTACCAGATACGGAGCCAAAAAACTATTTGCACCGCTGCAACCTTCTGGACCCGTGAGATCCCATGTTGGGGCCTTTTCCGGCACTCCACCGGAGGGGGCATTGATCACGGAGGGCTTCTACATCAACACCATAGCCTCTTCGATGATGTGTGAGTAGTTTACCTCAGACCTCCGGGTCCATAGTTATTAGCTAGATGGCTTCTACATCAACACCATAGCCTCTCTCTCTTTGGATCTCAATACAAAGTTCTCCATGATTCTCGTGGAGATCTATTCTATGTAATCTTCTTTTGCGGTGTGTTTGTTGAGACCGATGAATTGTGGGTTTATGATCAAGTTTATCTGTGAACAATATTTGAATCTTCTCTGAATTCTTTTATATATGATTGCTTATCTTTGCAAGTCTCTTCGAATTATCAATTTGGTTTGGCCTACTAGATTGATCTTTCTTGCAATGGGAGAAGTGCTTAGCTTTGGGTTCAGTCTTGCGGTGTCCTTTCCCAGTGACAGCAGGGCAGCAAGGCACGTATTGTATTGTTGCCATCGAGGATAACAAGATGGGGTTTATATCATATTGCAAGAGTTTATCCCTCTACATCATGTCATCTTGCTTAAAGCGTTACTCTATTCTTATGAACTTAATACTCTAGATGCATGTTGGATAGCGGTCGATGTGTGGAGTAATAGTAGTAGATGCAGGCAGGAGTCGGTCTACTTGTCACGGACGTGATGCCAATATACATGATCATACCTAGATATTCTCATAACTATGCCCAATTCTATCAATTGCTCAACAGTAATTTGTTCACCCACCGTAATATTATGCTCTCGAGAGAAGCCACTGGTGAAACCTATGGCCCCCGTGTCTATTTTAAATCAGATTAATCTTCTAACACTTAGTTATTGCTTTTGACTTTTATTTTACTTTGCATCTTTACTTCTCTTTATCATAAAAATACCAAAAATATTATCTTATCATATCTATCAGATCTCACTCTCGTAAGTGACCGTTGAGGTATTGACAACCCCTTTATCGCATTGGTTGCGAGGTTCTTATTTGTTTGTGTAGGTACGAGGGACTCGTGCGTGATCAACTACTGGATTGATACCTTGGTTCTCCAAAACTTAGGGAAATACTTACGCTACTTTAATGCATCACCCTTTCCTCTTCAAGGGAAAACCAACGTAGTGCTCAAGAGGTAGCAGCACTCCCCTTGGCAACTGCCAAGCTTGGGGGAGGTGCCCCGGTATCGTATCACGATCACACTCCTATCTTTACCGTTTTTCTTAGTTCGATCCTTTCGGTAATATCTTGATCTAGTAGAATAAAATTTTAGTATGATCTAGTTTTGAGTTTTGCTTTATGATCCCTTTATGTAATTGAGTCCGTGAGCTATATAATAAAGATTAGTGTTGAGTCAAGGGCTTGGTTATTTTGCTATGATCTGGAGGGAATAAAAGAAAAGAGAAAGAATAAAAAGAAACAAAGAGATCATATTGATCTTATGGAGAGTAATGACTTCACATAGAATGAGTATGATGATTAAAAGTTGTTGAGAGTTGACAAACATAGTTTTGGTCATCGTTGCAATTAATAGGAAGTAATAAAGAAAAAGAGGTTTCACATATAAATATACTATCTTGGACATCTTTTATAATTGTGAGCACTCATTAAAATATGACATGCTAAAGAGTTGACGTTGGACAAGGAAGACAACGTAATGGGTTATGTTTTCTGATAACTGAAATAAAGTATATTGTCATGGATCATCCAACATGTTGAGCTTGCCTTTCTCCCTCATGCTAGCCAAATTCTTTGCACCAAGTAGAGATACTACTTGTGCTTCCAAACACCCTTAAACCCAGTTTTGCCATAAGAGTCCACAATATCTACCTATGGATTGAGTAAGATCCTTCAAATAAGGTGTCAGCAGTGCAAGCAATAAAAATTGCTCCCTAAATATGTATGACTTATTAGTGTGGGAGAAAATAAGCTTTATACGATCTTGTGATGTGGCAGAAATAAAAGCGACGGACTGCATAATAAAGGTCCACATATAAAGTGACGTTCTTTTGCATTAAGATTTCATGCAACCAACCATGAAAGCGCATGGCAGCCTCTGCTTCCCTCTGCGAAGGGCCTATCTTTTACTTTTATCTTCTACCCTATGCAGGAGTCATGGTGATCTTCACCTTTCCGTTTTACATTTTATCCTTTGGCAAGCACAGTGTGTTGGAAAGATCCTGATATATATATCCAATTGGATGTAAGTTAGCATGAACCATTATTGTTGACATTACCCTTGAGGTAAAAGGTTGGGAGGCAAAACAATAAGCCCCTATCTTTCTCTGTGTCCGATTAAAACTCCGTAACCATAAGTATCACGTGAGTGTTACCATTGTGAAAGACTAAATGATAGTTGAGTATGTGGACTTGCTGAAAAGCTCTGACATAGACTCTTTCTGATGTTTTGATAAATTGCAATTGCTTTAATGACTGAGATTATAGTTTTTTAGTCCTCAATGGAGTTTCTGATTCATACTTGACATTGTGAATAGATAATTACTTGAGCATAAGAGATCATATGACAATATCCATATATGTTGCTGTTATAAGAATGATCATGATGCCTTCATGTCCGTATTTTATTTTATCGACACCTCTATATCTAAACATTTGGATATATTTATCGTTATCGGCTTCCGCTTGAGGACAAGCGAGGTCTAAGCTTGGGGTAGTTGATACGTCCATTTTGCATCATGCTTTTATATCGACATTTATTGCATTATGGGCTGTTATTACACATTATGTCACAATACTTATGCCTATTCTCTCTTATTTTACAAGGTTTACATAAAGAGGGAGAATACCGGCAGCTGGAATTCTGGGCTGGAAAAGGAGCAAATATTAGAGACCTATTCTACGCAACCCCAAAAGTCCTGAAACTCCACGAAAGTCATTTTTGGAAATAATAAAAAATATTGAGCGGAAGAAATACCAGAGGGGACCCACACCCTGGGCATGAGGGTGGGGGGCGGGCCCTAAACCCCTGGGCGCGGCCCCTGCCTCGTGGGCCCCCTGGTGGCCCTCCGGTGCCCATCTTCTGCGATATGAAGTCTTTCGTCCGAACAAAAATCGTAAGCAAGCTTTCGGGACGAGACTCTGCCGCCACGAGGCGGAACCTTGGAGGAACCAATCTAGGGATCTGGCGGAGCTGTTCTGCCGGGGACACTTCCCTCCGGGAGGGGGAAATCATCGCCATCGTCATCACCAACGCTCCTCTCATCGAGAGGGGGCCAATCTCCATCAACATCTTCACCAGCACCATCTCCTCTCAAACCCTAGTTCATCTCTTCACTACAAGAAATATGTCAACTAGTGACCTTCTCGCAGTGACCCTCGAAGAATTGGTCATAGATCTAAGACCATTAGAGACCAATTGGTCAAAAGCTGTTCGGGGGTTCCAAACGCTAAACTATATCGACCATTTTGGTCAGAAAGGTCGTAATTTCCTTACACGAAATGGTCACAAGGCAGACAACACTGATCCGCTGCATTATTTCTAGCTGGTCATGACCAATATAGATGGTCATAACCTTGTAAGTTGTGGTGGATTTCTATGACTAGGCGCCACCTCATCAGTTTTGCCTATGTGTCAATTTTTGCCATAGGTTGTGAAGCAACCTATATTTCTGTCATTCCCAAAATTCCCAAAAAAATTGGGCATTCTTTACTATCCAAATCATTGCCTCATGACAATATTCAACTCCATTTGCCTGGAAAATCTACCTCGACAAATTTCCAAAGTTTTTGTTCAACTCAAACTGTTGTGAAGGAAGTACTAGCTAGGCATATCCTAATGAGCTGAATTTTTGCCACATCTTCTATATTCCCAAATCATTGCTCTCCACAAAATTTGAGCCCCATCTATCAATACATGTGAGTGTGGCTTCAACATTCATATTTTTGTCCAGTGTGGTACGTTGCAAAGCAAGTGACACCTAGGCTCCTCCATTTGAGCTGCAAATTTTCCAAGATAGTGTCCTTAGTAGATGATCATCCTGAGCCAAAACTCAGGCCCATTGGCCATGTGCATTTCCGGTACCACTAATCAAACACTTGGGTGCTAATTCATGTTTGGGCACTGTTCGGTCTCCTCGTGCGATTCTTCTATTGTTATTTTCTTCCAGGCATCTACCTGGGGAGTGCCAAACCTACTAGACATGCCTAGGCTTCCCAGAACGCATGGCAACGCCACGGTCACGCGGTGACCATGCGGCGGTCATGCGAGTCTACGCGTTTTGGAGTTGGGGCCCTGGGCCACCGTCCAAACCTCAACGTATCACCACCAAACCATGTATTTATGCTTAAATAGATACTTAAGTACCTAGAAATGATTTTTGGAAAAAATAAAGAGCAAACTATAGGGCAGCTGCAGTTCAAATTTGACCCGCTTCCTACTGAATCGGCGGAAATTTGTCTTTTTCACCAGAGATGGATCAAAGCTTTTGACACCCAACCATTTTGTCAATTGTGCATTAAATATGGCCTAGTATTTTAGAAAATTGATTTGGTCCAATTTTGCAACAAATATATGCTAGGTCCTTCACAAAAAAAACTCATTCCGGGCACTCGGAAAATGGAAAATGAATTTTTCGTGCAAAGAAAATGAAAACTCCCTTAGGCAACATTGCTTGGAATTCCAATATGCACCCTTGTGCACAATATGAGATCATTTGAACAAACTATGCCATGAATGTGGCCATAAGATTGATTATTTGGCTTGAAAGCCATGAATCCTCACGCATGATAGCTCATTTCTGAGAACACTTTTTTAAAATAATTGTCCTATTACAAGTTTATTATTTTTCCTGGAAACTTGGTCACATATAATGACACAATGCGAAGGTTTCCCAATTTTTAGATTTTTGTTTTGAATTTTTTATGCCCGTTTCAAAATGCGGTCAAAACGGCAGGCTTGACCGTTCCTAGCTAGTGGTTGAATCTTGGAATTTTTTTGGTGTTTCTATGATTAAATAGATACTTTTGTACCTATAAATGATTTTTGGAAAAAATAAATAGCAAACTATGAGGTAGCCACAGTTCAAATTTGACCATCTTCCTACTGAATCGGCGGAAATTTGTCTTTTTCACCAGAGGTGTATCAAAACTTTTGACACCAAACCATTTGGTCAATTGTGCATTAAATATGGCCTAGTATTTTATAAAAATGATTTGGTCCAATTTTGCAACAATTATTTGGTAGGTCCTTCACAAAAAAACATCATTTGGGGCACTCGAAAAATGGAAAATGATTTTTTCGTCCAAAGAAAATGAAAACTCCCTTAGGGAACATTGTTTGGAATTCCAAGATGCACCCTTGTGCACAATATTAGATCATTTGAACAAAGTATTCCATGAATGTGGCCATAAGATTGATCATTTGAGTTGGAAGCCATGAATCTTCACACATGATAGCTCATTTCTGAGAACACTTTTTTAAAAGAATTGACGTATTACAAGTTTATTATTTTTCCCAGTAACTTGGTCACATATAATGACACAATGCGAAGGTTTTCCAAATTTTTGATTTTTTTGAATTTTTTATGCCTGTTTCAACATGCGGTCAAAACGGCGGGCTTGACCGTTCCTAGCTAGTGGTTGAATCTTGGAATTTTTTTGGTGTTTAACTGATTAAATAGATACTTTTGCACCTAGAAATGATTTTTGGAAAAAATAAATAGCAAACTATGAGGCAGCCGCAGTTCAAATTTGACCCGCTTCATGCTGAATCGGCGGAAATTTGTCTTTTTCACCAGAGGAGGATCAAAACTTTTGACACGAAACTATTTGGTCAATTGTGCATTAAATATGGCCTAGTATTTTATAAAATTGATTTGGTCCAATTTTGCAACAATTATTTGGTAGGTCCTTAAAAAAACCTTATTTGGGGCACTCGAAAAATGGAAAATGATTTTTTCGTCCAAAGAAAATGAAAACTCCCTTAGGCAACATTGTGTGGAATTCCATGATGCACCCTTATGCATAATATGAGATCATTTGAACAAACTATGCCATGAATGTGGCCATAAGATTGGTCATTTGGGTTGAAAGCCATGAATCTTCACACATGATAGCTCATTTCTGAGAACACTTTTTTAAAAGAATTGCCGTATTACAAGTTTATTATTTTTCCTGGTAACTTGGTCACATATAATGACACAATGCGAAGGTTTTCCAATTTTTTGATTTTTTGAATTTTTTATGCACGTTTCAACATGCGGTCAAAACGGCGGGCTTGACCGTTCCTAGCTAGTTGTTGAATCTTGGAAATTTTTTTGGTGTTTCTCTGATTAAATAGATACTTTTGTACCTAGAAATGATTTTTGGAAAAAATAAATAGCAAACTACGAGGCAGCCGCAGTTCAAATTTGACCCGCTTCCTGCTCAATCGGCGGAAATTTGTCTTTTTCACCAGAGGTGGATCAAAACTTTTGACACCCAACCATTTGGTCAATTGTGCATTAAATATGGCCTAATTGTTTAGAAAAATGATTTGGTCCAATTTTACAACAAATATATGGTAGGTCCTTAAAAAAACTCATTTTGTGCACTCGAAAAATGAAGAATGGTTTTGCCGTCAATTTGACGAAACATGGATCAAAAACATTTTACATAAAATCATTTGGTCAATTATACATAAAATTTGGTTTAATACATAGAGTTGGTAGGTTCGTCACAACATAACTATTTTTTATACTTCAAAAATGAAAAATGCTTTTCTCCTGCAAAAGAACTTATTTTTAATCAATTAAGACCTATTTATATGGTCATAACGTCATCAAGGACTTTATTGCATTCTGATTGGTCCACGAGCACCTCACGCGTATCATGCATCGACCACCGTTGGATAGGCCCGGATCCGACGGCAGCCCTCTTCCCCCACCCCCTCTACCCCTTATCCCTCTCATCCCCCTCCCGAATCAGCGCAGCTCCCTCTCACCCCTCGTCTAAACCCTAGCCACGCCCTCCTCCGTGCGCCGCCGCCCCCATCGATTCCGCCCAACACCGCCGTCCCCTTCCACTCGCTCTCCTCCATGAGCCGGATCCCCACCTCCTCCGGCACCCCTTCCACTCACTCTCCCGTGAAAGCCGAGATGGACGTTCGACGGCCTCGGCTCCCAGATTCCGCACACCCACTCCGCTCCATCTGCTTTGATCTGATCCGATCTCGGCTTCCTCCCCAAGCCACGCGACGCGAGACCAGCTCCGGCTCCCGCTCCGGCCATGGCGGCGACCATCCAGTCCGTGAAGGCCGCCAGATCTTCGACAGTCGCGGCAACCCCACCGTCGAGGTACGGACACGCCCCCATCCCCCATCCCCCATCCCCCGTCTCCTCGATCTGTGCGCCGTCAGTCCGGTTCGGCTCGATCTGGTAGCGGTAGCGGCTAGCGGGTGCCGCGCTCGTGTGTGGCAGCGGTTTGGCATCGATTACGCGGCCGATCTGGTCTGGTAGGGGTCCGAGGGGCGCTGTCTGGGGTTTCTGAATTCCCCTCGGCTATATTTTTGGGGGGTTTTGTTCGCTCACATGCTGTGGCGCGTGCGATTTTCGCCTTGCCTGCTCTGGCATCTATTTTTTGGTTGTATCCACAGATCGGTTGGTTCGTTATGCTTATGCTTGGCTTGTGCTTGCTGAAAGGCGCTGCCAATCTGGGGCTTCCAGACTTGTCACTCACGAGTTGTTCGCCTGCAACCAGAGCGGTCTACTGCCGTGAAGAATCCCAGCAACGAGTATTTACATGTACAGGCTGGAATTATCTAGACAAGTGCATGTACGTAGAGGCTAGCAGCCTATAGTACTACAGTAGCAGTTTACTTCTCACAGAGTGCAGTTTACTTATCACGGAGTGCTACATGCATCGAAGCATCTTACTTCTCTCAAAATTAGTGTGATGTGTGCTGTAGAAAAGAGTGAACATTTTTTTTGCATGTGAAGAAAAGAGTGTATACATGGCAATACTGCTGGTCGCTGAGAGAAATACTCAAAAAAACCAGTAGAATTTTTGTATTTAGATTTTACTTTATTTTTCTTAACATGATGTTAAGTTATTTAACATGCTGTGAGGTCAATGATACACAAATGAAATAGATTTTACAAGAAACCTCTGACTAAAAGAAGTGAAAATTACTGCATCAAACTAATTTACACCTAGCGGTGCATGAACTGGTGGGTCATTTTGTTATTACATCAATCACTGTTTTACTTTCAACCTTTATAATCAAGTTTTGCCTCCCTTCATGTCTAGTGAAGGGACACAATGTTCCTGTCATAATTATTGTCTGAAGCTAATCTTTTCTGAATCATCTCTCTTTTGTAGGTGTCTATGAAGCTTTGGAGCTGAGGGACGGTGGATCTGACTACTTGGGCTAGGGTGTTTCCAAGGTTTACATTCGTTTGACCGAATTATATACCACCGTAGAATTCTACACCATGTGGTGGACTTAAGTATCTTAGTGACTTCATTTGATGTGTGTATTTCTGTTAATTTTAAGCTTCTGTTGCTCTGAAAATGTACCTCACTGACCATTTGTCTATTTATTGTGTACTTCTTGCATGAGGATGTGACTAGTGATGCGACGCGCCAAGCAGCAGTAGGGGAAGGGGGTCTCCTGCTCGAGGAGGCGGAGTAGGGGCGTGGCCAGCTGGCAGCCCTGTCCTGCTCGTGGGGGAGGGGCAGGAGGGGTCTGCTCCCCTGCTTCCATTGCGACCGTGGCAGGTAGCTCCTCCATCTCCCTCCCCCTCTTCCGCTGCTCACTACTTCTGCTGCGAAGTTGACGAATATGTGATGCACTTGTCCCAAGGAATTTTAGAGGGATCTGTATGAACAAGTCATGTTTTTATTTTATTTTATTTAGGTTGTTAGTTATCAAACAGAGAGAGAAGATGAGCTCCTGCTTGGATTTTTTTCTGCCAGCACATGATTTGTATGTATGCAATTATCATCTTGCATGTGTGAGTTGGTTCCTTGCTTGGGCATCACGTCGATGACCAAGTGTTAGTGCCGATTTGTTGTGGTGGTGCTCATCTGGCCAATGATTTCTTGCTGATAATTAGGTGCTAAAGAATGCTACAGGTATATGTTGAATACACTAGTCATGCTCCTGCATACATGTTTTGTTGGACGAAAAACTATACAATGATCTGCTCCTTGGGATATTAATTCTTATAATATATCTTGTAATTTACTTTATTGTAAAAGTTAAACCCACTGCACGTGTTGAGCAGAAATTGTTTTACTTTGTCATACATAATTGCCTATGCTTGTTGGTAGCTATTAAGTGTATAATTCATCATGGAAGCATATGAATGTGATGGACATCATCAGATTACATTTATGTTCTGAACTTAAAATATTTCAACTCGGTGTTTAGATTCTGTATCTGTAATGATAAGGTTCACTTGTAGTCTGGTCGTACTTAGACATATTATTGTTTGAGTTAAGTTCACCGAACAATACTTAAAATTTCAGGAATCAATGATGCCGACCTCATTGATGGGCACTGTGCTTTTGGTGTATGATATGGCCGGGAGAAAACACACAGTTCCCTGCTGGTTTATTACATATCAGCCAGTACTGTACGGAGTAGTATATAAGGACGTCTTACTGTAGTATGGCTGAGGCAGTGACCAGCTTGGTAGTTAGTACTAGCTGAGAAAATTCATGATGCTGGCTGGGAGCAAAAAGCTTATAGGCTTAGTTGCTGTATTGGTTATGTTGTTGTATGGGGATATATGCATAGATATGTAACATGTGGGTTCCAAGCATGCTTCCGAGAAAAAGTAAAATTATATATACAATTTAAACATTGTACATCTGCCGTTCTTGTGGAATGCAAGTTATTTTAGGTGTGTGATCTGACTTCTGACTGCTCACTAGATGGATACATGCAGCTAGCTAGCAACCTAGCAGTAATAGTAAGAATACATGTGACTAATTCCCTCCCTATACCTTGTGATTGATTCCAGCTATATACAGATGGCATCTCTGTCTGGCAACATATGCACCTGATTACATTCTGGTGCATATAGTATACTTGAACAGTGTAAACATATAGTATACTTGAACAGTGTAAACATATTCTGATCTGAATCTTGTTTTGAATCTACTGTATTTCGTAGTGATGCATGAGATCTAAGAAGACATATAGACAAAGCAGTTTGAACTATTTCATTTGAGGGTACTGCTTAGTTTCAGTGACATCCTCAGCCACAGAACTGTATCTGATGAAATGACATAGTACTGCATTTGTATGTTAAACTTACAATTAATGTGCTACATTTAGATCGACCTATCATAGAAATCTGCTTAATTTGAACTGGAAGTACATAGTACTAACAGTCAGATTGTGTTCCTGTCAATGTCTTTGATGTACACCTGCTCTGCTGTTATTATTTGTTAATATACAGATAAAGATGCAGGTTTACCTTTATTCCATGGTTTAGATCTTCCACTTCACATTGCTTCATGACTTTGTAGATTTATTTGTATACGCCTCTACCATGTTGATTTATTTTGCTTTCATTGCAATTTCCAACTATGCGTATCTGTTGCAACTTGCAAGATTTATATTATTTATGTTCTTGTCTTGTTTGCTTCTTGATTTGTTCATATATGCCTGACCTGTCCTGTTTTCTCAACTATTCAGATATAAGTCTTTGTGAAGACTCTCACCGGGAAGACCATCACACTTCAGGTCGAGTCCTCCGATAGAATTGACAATGTAAAGGCAAAGATCCAGGACAATGAGTGGCCCGTCCGCTGGTGCTGCTGATCCTGCTTGGACGGACATGCTACCTCTTCCACGTCGACCACATGACAGCCATGGTGAGCTCTCTGCTGATCCTTCTTGTTCTCTGCTCTACTTTCAACTGAACTTATTTCAGTTGGCAACTATATACTGAATTTCAGAGTATGGGTGCTTGCTTGTGAATTGTGATGTTGTTCCCATTAGATTAGATTAGGTTAATTATAGCCACAAGTATAGTAGCTTCTGTCCAAGTGCTCTTCATCTTGTGTGTCATCTGCAAGGCAATCAAGTTAATTAGATGTTGCTCTTTTCATGTTCTGCTTCATGCAGGCTGCTGGTGGACGTGGTGGTGATCCCCCTGTTGAAGGAGACGAGGTGGCGCGCCTCCTGTGAGGAGGTAGAGGATGTGAGCTGGGCTGTTGTCTGGTCGAGGAAGAAAGTCGCTATCTTTACTGGCGGAACAAACTGCTACGGCAGCCATGCTTGTGAGCTTATGATGTGCCTCTAGCTTAGTTTGTCGGTTTCTGTGAACCGTTCTCTGTGATGTACGATGTATTGCTGCTGTTAGCTGTAAATGTGTTGTACGATGAGTTGACTTGATGGTTCATTTGAGGCTATCTTGTGAAGGTTACTGTTAGTTAACATGAGTTAAACAAATACATACACTTGCTGCTATTAGCTATAAACAGGAGTTGACTTGATGGTTCGTTTGAGGCTGTCTTGTGAAGGTTACTGCTAGTTAAAATGAGTTAAACTATTACATGCACTGGGACCCATTTGACTAGTGGACCCATTTAATAAAAAAGAAAAATGAAACTGTTTAGACAAAAAGGCCACAGCCCAACAATAAAAAAGGCTGCAACGTTGGGCTTGGCCCATGAAGTCGACCAAAAATTGACAGAAAAAATAAAAAGACTAAATTGTTGGGCTCGGCCCATCTAAAGTAGTGAAATGGATCGGGTTGATTCTTATCAACGACCTTTTCATTTGGTCGCAATTTTGCCACGTCAGATTGCCACGTCGGATCCCACGTGGCTTGGGCAGAGAGCTAGCGACCAAAACAGAAGGTCATAGAATCAACGACCTTTTGTTTTGGTTGTGGAATTCCACGACCTTCTCATAGATAAGGTCTTTAATTTCAGTTTACGACTGCCAACTTTTGACCATCTGTTTTTGGTCAAAAAAAGGTCGCAAATGAAAATCAATGACCTTTGAGTGACCAATAGTGAGGGTCGCAAGTTGACATATTTCTTGTAGTGCTTGTATCCAATTCTTGTCTCTAAGTTTGAGATTGGTACATGTAGGTTGCTAGTAGTGTTGATTACTCCTTGTAGTTGATGCTAGTTGGTTTATTTGGTGGAAGATCATATGTTCAGATCCTATATGCATATTAATACTCCTCTGATTATGAACATGAATATGCTTTGTGAGTAGTTACGTTTGTTTCTGAGGACATGGGAGAAGTCTTGCTATTAGTAGTCATGTGAATTTGGTATTCGTTCGATATTTTGATGAGATGTATGTTGTCTCTCCTCTAGTGGTGTCATATGAACGTCGACTGCATGACACTTAACCATTGTGTGGGCCTAGAGGAAGGCATTGGGAAGTAATAAGTAGATGATGGGTTGCCAGAGTGACAGAAGCTTAAACCCTAGTTTATGCGTTGCTTCGTAAGGGGCTGATTTGGATCCATATGTTTCATGCTATGGTTAGGTTTACCTTAATACTTCTTTTGTAGTTGCAGATGCTTGCAATAGGAGTTAATCATAAGTGGGATGCTTGTCCAAGTAAGGACAGCACCCAAGCACCGGTCCACCCACATATCAAATTATCAAAGTACCGAACGTGAATCATATGAACATGATGAAAACTAGCTTGACGATAATTCCCATGTGTCCTTGGGAGCGCTTTTCTCTATAGAAGAATTTGTCCAGGCTTGTCCTTTGGTACAAAAAGGATTGGGTCACCTTGCTGCACTTTATTTACTTTTGTTACTTGTTGCTCGTTACAAATTATCTTATCACAAAACTATCTGTTACCTATAATTTCAGTTCTTGCAGAGAATACCTTGCCGAAAACCGCTTATCATTTCCTTCTGCTCCTCGTTGGGTTCGACACTCTTACTTATCGAAAGGACTACGATAGATCCCCTATACATGTGGGTCATCAATCAACTATGTTTTTAACATAATAAAATGTATCATTTTGTACTCGACGTGTTTTTTCTTACAACTTTTAATTATGCTACTGATGTAATATTGAATTAAATAATTAATGTGTGCAAACCAAATGGCTGGCTCAAATATATGTACAAATAGAGTTTGTGTTCCTTTTTCAGCTATGTGGTTTGTATCTAGTCATGTTTATAAATAGAATTTCCTAATAGAACACATATTAGTTGTATATTTAATCGCTGTCCATTTCATATATTTTTAGGTGAAGAAATATTAAAGAACACAAACAGAAAGTGTGGTCCTGCAGTGCATCACGCTGCCGGCCTTTTGCATTCACGCTCTTGTTTCTCCGATCGGATGTCCTGTTTTGCTGCCATTGTGCGGCATCACAATTGTTTTCATATGCATTGTTTTTTCCTGCTTTTTCTTAGATGATTAGCGCCGCATGCTCCGTCTCAATCACGTACGTCCGGCAGAAGCTTTCCTTTTTTTGTATATTTTCTCAGATGATTAGCGTGACATGCTCGGTCTCCGTACGTCCGGCAGAGCTAAATTAATTGGTTGATCCGGTACAAACACGGTACATGTTTTCATGTACATTATATTTTATTTCTATATACAATGCATGTTTGCATACGTGCAGGACTTGCTGTCTAGGCCAGCACGTCAGGATTACGGCGTGACTTGATTTCCCTATTGATAACTTTTTTTTCTGTTTTTATTCTAAAGATCCGATTGCTTATATGCATCAAACGTGTCAACATGAAAGTTCAATAGTACTTGTACATCTATTTTTCAACGTAACGTAAAAATCTTTACATCTTAGCCGTTGTTAATCAAATCAAACGGTGTAGAAACTATTAGCATATGTGGACGAACGTGATGGCTTATTTGTCTCTTGTCTTAAGTATATAATAGATAGATAGATAGATAGATGCCTTTTCTCTCATAATTTGCAAGGTATACACCAAGAGGGAGAATTCCGACAGCTGAAAATCGGGACCTGCAAAAGGTACGTCAGGCCACCTATTCTGCACAACTCCAAATGAGCTGAAACTTTATGAAGATATTTTATGGAATATATCAAAATTACTGGAACAAATAACTACCAGGGGGCCACTAGGTGGGCACAACCCACCTGGGCGTGCCAGGCCCCCCTGGCGTGCCCTGGTGGGTTGTGGCCTCTTCGACTCACCTCCGGTGCCCATCTTCTGGTATATATAGGTCATTTTGACCTAGAAAAAATAACGAGAAGGCTTTCGGGACGGAGCGCCGCCGCCTCGAGGCGGAACTTGGGCAGGAGCACATTTGCCCTCCGGCGGAGCGATTCCGCCAGGGTAACTTCCCTCCTGGAGGGGGAAATCATCGTCATCATCAGCACCAACAACTCTCCCATCTTGGGGAGGGCAATCTCCATCAACATCTTCACCAGCACCATCTCATCTCAAACCCTAGTTCATCTCTTGTATTCAATCATGTTACCGGAACTATAGATTGGTGCTTGTGGGTGACTAGTAGTGTTGATTACATCTTGTAGTTGATTACTATATGGTTTATTTGGTGGAAGATTATATGTTCAGATCCATTATGCTATTTAATACTCCTCTAATCACTAACATGTTTATCATTTGTGAGTAGTTACTTTTTTTTCTTGAGGTCACGGGAGAAATCATGTTGCAAGTAATCATGTGAACTTGATATGTGTTTGATATTTTGATAGTATGCGTGTTGTGATTCCCTTAGTGGTGTCATGTGAACGTCGACTACATGACACTTCACCATATTTTGGGCCTAAGGGAATGCACTGTGGAGTAGCAATTAGATGGTGGGTTGTGAGAGTGACAGAAACTTAAACCCCAGTTTATGCGCTATTCCGTAAGGGACCGATTGGATCCTAGAGTTTAATGCTATGGTTAGAATTTATTCTTAATACTTTTCTCGTAGTTGCGGATGCTTGCGGGAGGAAGTAGGAGGTTTGTTCAAGTAAGAACAGCACCTAAGCACCGGTCCACCCACATATCAAATTATCAAAGTAGCAAACACAAATCAAACCAACATGATGAAAGTGACTAGATGAAATTCCCGTGTACCCTCAAGAACGCGTTGCTTATCATAAGAGACCGTTTTGGCTTGTCCTTTGCCTCAAAAGGATTGGGCTACCTTGCTGCATACTTGTTACTATTATCGTTACTTACTCGTTACAAATTATCTTGCTATCAAACTACTCACTACTTACAATTTCAGCACTTGCAGACATTACCTTACTGAAAACTACTTGTCATTTCCTTCTGTTCCTCGTTGGGTTCAACACTCTTACTTATCGAAAAGAGCTACAATTGATCCCCTATACTTGTGGGTCATCAAGGCTATTTTGTGGCGCCATTGCCGGGGAGTGAAGCGCACTTGGTAAGTGGAATTTGGTAAGAAAACATTTATACACTACTAGGGAAAACATTACCAGTAGCGCTGGTTTTGGAGCTACCAGTAGCGCGAGCTCCATTGCTACTGCTACGGCGCTACAGCTATTTTGTAGTAGTAGCGCTTGTTTAGGCCAGCGCTACTAGTAAGTTCAGATACTAGTAGCACGGCATTGGAAAGCGCTACTGGTAAATGAGCGCTGCCGGTAATATTTTGGCCCGCGCCACTGCTAAAATTTATGTTTTTTTTCACATTTTGGCGTTGTTCATGTTGAAACAGATATATCTTTTATACAGTAACAACTCATCATGAACTAGTCAGTTTAAATTGCATATTCATTACCACTTGTCATCACCACCAAAAAATGTTCGTCAATGAGACATCATATAACAAGATGGTCACTAGTCATAATCACAACTCCTCATTATCATCATCAACTCTAACACATTGTAGCACATAATAACACATTCTAGCTACCACCTACTCCTCTCATAGGACCTACTCTACCCTCTTTTAGTTAAAATATCATAAAACAAGAAAGGTTGATTCTCCATTAAGGAAAATTGACTCTCCATAATAAAGAACCGAGATCATCCTGTCTCCAAGTCTTGGCCTACGCACAATGTTACTTCCAAGTAGCTCTCTACGATGGTCGAAACATTTTTTGAAATCATTTATTATTATGGCTTCCTCGCTTTTAGAAATCCGGTATGGACAGGAGTGATGTGGATACTGCGGCTGACCTGGCCATGGTAGCTGTAAGCTCATAACATCAACGCGACCTCTCGGCAACATCAGATGAGGCACACAATCCATCGGGATTTTCTGTTCAAAAACATAGTAATGACTTTGTAGTTAGCAATGTAGTTTAGTTTTAGAAGAATTTATGCAAAATATGCACGGTTGTCGTAATAGTAGAAAATCTTACCATGCTATCTCCATTGATGTTACCGTAGTTCAACACGTGCACTAGTGGCACGTATTGACCATAATGTGGAGGAGTTTGATAATAGCTATTGTAATTCTCAAGATCAGTAAAAAATGCGATAAGACCATCTTTCTCCTTATAAGTTAATTGTGCTTCATCATTGTAGTAGTAGGTTCTGTCTACCATTTTCCGTACATTTTTTGAAGAATGAAAATAAGCTGTCAATGGAAATAAGCTGTCAAATATTTTGAAATAAACAATATAAATTACTTAATAAATATGTTTGAGAAACTCACACAGCGGTAGAACTGGAAGAGTGTCAACAAGGACCCAAATGGTCATATTCTTTTCGAAGGTGAGAAGCATACCCTCATGAAAATCATACGCCTTGCAAAGGGCTTCCCAATTCAGGCAACCAAAATTGGATAAGTTCACAAAATTGTATAGATTTACAGCAAAATCATAACCATGATGGGTCCTTAGTTGAATTATCTTTGTCTCCATGCCTTCATGATCTTCAAAACCCATCTTCTCCAAGACATAGTGTCTTGCATGGCATGGGATAAGCTAGTCGAATTGTAAAATACGGAAATTACACGTTGAAGAAGCAGAGAAGTCGTGCAAAAAATAAGAAAAAACACTTTTCGTTGTTGCATACCGTTTCAACATCGAAGGTCTCTTGGAGCTTGATGCTGAAGCGCCGACCTTCTACCAGGTGAGGCCTGTCGCACAGACCGCGCTCATCTTCGCAGTACTCGCACATAGCAAATTCCCTTTCGTCGTCAGACATTTCCTAATAGGTAATTAATAATCCATCATCAAATACATATATAGTAGTTTGTAGCAAAGATCATCATATAACAACTAAAACACCTAAAATTTGTAGTTTGTAGTAGTTTGTAGCAAAGATCATCACCGAACCTAGTTTGTAGCAAAGATCATCACATAATCCATCATCGAATACATATATAGTAGTTTGTAGCACAAACCGCGCTCATCTTTTGCATCCAATAAGCAAATAACTAATAGGTAATTAATAATCCATCATCGAATACATATATAGTAGTTTGTAGCAAAGATCATCATATAATATCACTAATACATCTCGAATAATAGCTCCTCTAGGTTCAGTGGGCCGCGGTGGACACCCAAATAGAAGGAACCATCACAGGATCATAGCTCCGGTGAGATCCCCAAAGAATCTGGCAGGTATTGGAGAACCTGACGTCCGCCAACGCAACCATGTAGCGCTGGACGTGCGCGTCCTCCTCCGTGACACAGTGATGTACCACCTGGGCGGGGGACTCAAGCCTCTGCACCGATGCAGGCCGACGTGACCGCCACCGAAGAAGCTCCGGGTCGACGACGGGCTGGCTCCTCACTAAGCTGCGCTCACCAGAAGGTAGCACAACCCAGTACCAGCCGGCGGAGCCCAGTCCCGGACATGGCCCCTCGGCTCAAGCAGGAGTCCTCCGCCGAGTCGACGACGAGGATGCGGGATAGGCATCGCCAACGTCGAGAACAAAATGCTTAATTATGAAATAAAATTAATAAACACTTAGCAAAATTCGGCATGACCTTTGCTAAAAGCAGGACATATCGAGCGCCTGAAATTTGCCAAAACGTAAACGAATCGACATTTCTGGCAAAACATAGGCCACTCGGAAAAATATGACATGTCCAAAATGTGACATGTTCAAAATATGACATGTGCACTGCAAATTTGCATATAACAAGAAAATTTGCTTTAACTAAAAAAATAACAAAAATTGCTTTAACTAAAGAAATACCTAGAATTTTGTTAACTAAACCTAAAAGAACTAAAACACCTAAAATCCTGTTAACTACACCTAAAATTCTGTTAACTACACCTAAAACACCTAAATTCTATTAACTACACCTAATTAAAAACATAGCTAAATTTCCGTCCTAACTTTAAAACCTTGCTAAATTTAAAAACCTAGGGTTCATACGAATTAACTAGGGTTCATACCTAATCTGTCCTAGCTAGGGTTCGATCATAACCTACATTATTCTAAGAACCTACATTTTTTCAACTATATAGGATTCAAAATAACTACTCTCTAATAACTATAACTAGGGAGGGAGGGAGGAGGAGGAACGAGGGAGGAGTACCTCTCGGTGGAGGA
>NC_057814.1:627801130-627822176 GCF_018294505.1 Triticum aestivum | reverse complement strand
GGCAGGGAGGAGGCTGCCGGCGCGGGGAAGGGCGGCCGACGGGGGAAGAGGGCCCGCGCGGGGGAGTGCCGCTGGAGTAGTACGCGGGGGTGGCAGCCGGATCGGGGGATTGAGGGATTCGATCTGTGAGTGTTAGCGTATGAGTGTGAGTGAGTGAGAGGGGAGGGGCGCGCGGGCCGGCGCTGGAGGAAGCAGAGATGGGCTTAGTGGCAGCGCGGGGGAGGAGGCCCACAGCTATAGCTAAAGCTGCAACTGGGGGCCGAGAGCGTGGCCCATCAACAGCAGCGCTGGCCGGGAAATCCCGCGCTACTGCTAACGTGCGCTTGCAGCGCTAGTGTTGTCCGGCGCTACTGCTAAATAGCAGTAGCGTGGGGTCTCTAACCAACGCTACTGCTAAATGTCTACCTATAAGCATTTTCCTAGTAGTGATATAGTGTGCTGAAATTTATTGTCACTTGCTACTATGGAAAACAATCCTTTGAGGGTTTTTTGGGGTATCTTCACCTCGTCTGGAACCACAATTAGCTACCCCTCAACCTATTGCACCTACTGAAAATATTGAATATGAAATTCCTTCAGGTATGAGAAAACAACTGCTAGCTAATCCTTATGCAGGAGATGGAACAGAACATCTTGATATGCACTTGATATATGTAGAACAAATTTGTGGATTGTTTAAGCTTGCAGGTTTACCCGGAGATGAGGTGATGAAAAAGGTTTTCCCTTTATCTTTGAAGGGAAAAGCATTGGCATGGTACAGGCTATGCGATGATATTGGATCATGGAATTGGAATGGTTTGAAATTGGAGTTCCATCAAAAAATTTATCATATGCATCTAGTTCATCGTGATCGGAATTAGATATATAATTTTTGGCCTCGTGAAGGAGAAAGCATCGCTCTCACTTGGGTGAAGCTTAAATCAATGTTATATTCATGCCCCAATCATGAGCTCTCAAGAGAAATTATTATCCAGAATTTTTATGCTCCGCTTTCTCGTAATGATCAAACCATGCTTGATACTTCGTGTGCTGGTTATTTTATGAAGAAGACTATTGAATTCCGGTGGGATCTTTTGGAAAGAATTAAACGCAACTCTAAAGATTGGGAGCTCGACGAATGTAAAGAGTCAGGTATTAAACTTAAGTATGATTGTGTTAAATCTTTTATGAATACCGATGCTTTTCAAAAGTTTAGCACTAAATATGGACTTGACTCTGAGATAGTAGCCTCCTTTTGTGAATCATTTGCTACTCATGTTAAAATTTTCTTTGAACAACGTCCTCTACTTAAACACAATTTGCCTATTGAAACTCTTGGAGGTCCTCCTCCACCTAAAGGTGATCCTGTGTTTGAATTAAAACAATTGCGAGACACTTTGAAATATGCTTATCTTGATGAAAAGAAAATATATCTTGTTATTATTAGTGCTAACCTTTCAGAACATGAAGAAGAAAGATTATTGAAAGTTCTAAGGAAGCACCAAGCTGCAATTGGATATACTCTTGATGATTTAAAGGGCATCAGTCCCACTCTATGTTAGCACAAAATTAATATGGAACCTGATGCTAAACCAGTTGTTGATCACCAACGTCAGTTAAATCCGAAGATGAAAGAGGTGGTAAGAACAGAAATATTAAAACTTCTGGAAGCAAGTATAATCTATCCCATAGCTGATAGTAGTGAAGGAAATATGCCCTAGAGGCAATAATAAAGTTATTATTTATTTCCTTATATCATGATAAATGTTTATTATTCATGCTAGAATTGTATTAACCGGAAACATAATACTTTTGTGAATACATAGACAAACAGAGTGTCACTAGTATGCCTCTACTTGGCTAGCTCGTTGATCAAAGATGGTTATGTTTCCTAGCCATAGACATGAGTTGTCATTTGATTAACGGGATCACATCATTAGGAGAATGATGTGATTGACTTGACCCATTCCGTTAGCTTAGCACTCGATCATTTAGTATGTTGCTATTGCTTTCTTCATAACTTATACATGTTCCTATGACTATGAGATTATGCAACTCCCGTTTACCGGAGGAACACTTTGTGTGCTACCAAACGTCACAACGTAATTGGGTGATTATAAAGGTGCTCTACAGGTGTCTCCAAAGGTACTTGTTGGGTTGGCGTATTTCGAGATTAGGATTTGTCACTCCGACTGTCGGAGAGGTATCTCCGGGCCCACTCAGTAATACACATCACTATAAGCCTTGCAAGCATTGTAACTAATGAGTTAGTTACGGGATAATGTATTACGAAACGAGTAAAGAGACTTGCCGGTAACGAGATTGAACTAGGTATCGAGATACCGACAATCGAATCTCGGGCAAGTAACATACCGATGACAAAGGGAACAACATATGTTGTTATGCGGTCTGACCGATAAAGATCTTCGTAGAATATGTGGGAGCCAATATGAGCATCCAGGTTCCGCTATTGGTTATTGACCGGAGAGGTGTCTCGGTCATGTCTACATAGTTCTCGAACCCATAGGGTCCGCACGCTTAACGTTATGATGACAGTTATATTATGAGTTTATATGTTTTGATGTACAGAAGGTTGTTCGGAGTCCCGGATGTGATCACGGACATGACGAGGAGTCTCGAAATAGTTGAGACATAAAGATTGATATATTGGAAGCCTGTGTTTGGATATCGGAAGTGTTCCGGGTGAAATCGGGATTTTTCCGGAGTACCGGGAGGTTACCGGAACCCCCCGGTAACTTAATGGGCATTAGTGGGCCTAGGTGGAAGAGAGGAGAGGAGGCCAGGGCAGGGCCGCACGCCCCTCCTCCCCAGTCTGAATAGGACAAGGAGAGGGGGGCGGCGCCCCCCCCTTTCCTTCCTCCCCTCCACCTCTTCCCCCTCTCTCTCCTAGTCCAACATGGAAAAGGGGGGAGTCCTACTCCCGGTAGGAGTAGGACTCCTCCTGGTTCGCCTCTCCCCTTGACCGGCCGAAACCCCCCTTGCTCCTTTATATACAGGGGCAGGGGGGCACCTCTAGACACACAATTGTTCATTGATCTCTTAGCCGTGTGCGGTGCCCCCCTCCACCATATTACACCTCGATAATATCGTAGCGGTGCTTAGGCGAAGCCCTGCGTCGGTAGAACATCATCATTGTCACCACGCCGTTGTGCTGACGAAACTCTCCCTCAACACTCGGCTGGATCGGAGTTCGAGGGACGTCATCGAGCTGAACGTGTGCTGAACTCGGAGGTGCCGTGCGTTCGGTACTTGATCGGTCGGATCATGAAGACGTACGACTACATCAACCGCGTTTTGTTAAGGCTTCCGCTTTTGGTCTACGAGGGTACGTGGACAACACTCTCCCCTCTTGTTGCTATGCATCACCATGTTCTTGCGTGTGCGTAGAATTTTTTTTGAAATTACTACGTTCCCCAACAGTGGTATCAGAGTCTGGTTTTATGCGTTGATGTTATATGCATGAGTAGAACACAAGTGAGTTGTGGGCGATATAAGTCATACTGCTTACCAGCATGTCATATTTTGGTTCAGCGGTATTGTGAGATGAAGCAGCCCGGACCGACATTACGCGTACGCTTACGCGAGACTGGTTTCACCATTGCGAGCACTCGTTGCTTAAAGGTGACTGGCGGGTGTCTGTCTCTCTCACTTTAGTTGAACCGAGTGTGGCTATGCCCGGTCCTTGCGAAGGTTAAAACAGCACCAACTTGACAAACTATCGTTGTGGTTTTGATGCGTAGGTAAGAACGGTTCTTGCTAAGCCCGTAGCAGCCACGTGAAACTTGCAACAACAAAGTACAGGACGTCTAACTTGTTTTTGCAGGGCATGTTGTGATGTGATATGGTCAAGACATGATGCTATATTTTATTGTATGAGATGATCATGTTTTGTAACCGAGTTATCGGCAACTGGCAGGAGCCATATGGTTGTCACTTTATTGTATGCAATGCAATCGCCATGTAATTGTTTTACTTTATCACTAAGCGGTAGCGATAGTCGTAAAAGCAATAGTTGGCGAGAAGACAACGATGCTACGATGGAGATGAAGGTGTCGCGCCGGTGACGATGGTGATCATGACGGTGCTTCGGAGATGGAGATCACAAGCAAAAGATGATGATGGCCATATCATATCACTTATATTGATTGCATGTGATATTTATCTTTTATGCATCTTATCTTGCTTTGATTGACGGTAGCATTATAAGATGATCTCTCACTAAAATTTCAAGATAAAAGTGTTCTCCCTGAGTATGCACCATTGCCAAAGTTCGTCGTGCCCAGACACCACGTGATGATCGGGTGTGATAAGCTCTACGTCCATCTACAACGGGTGCAAGCCAGTTTTGCACACGCAGAATACTCAAGTTAAACTTGACGAGCCTAGCATATGCAGATATGGCCTCGGAACACTGAGACCGAAAGGTCGAGCATGAATCATATAGTAGATATGATCAACATAGTGATGTTCACCATTGAAAACTACTCCATTCCACGTGATGATCGGTTATGGTTTAGTTGATTTGGATCACGTGATCACTTAGATGATTAGAGGGATGTCTGTCTAAGTGGGAGTTCCTAAGTAATATGATTAATAGAACTTAAATTTATCATGAACTTAGTACCTGATAGTATCTTGCTTGTCTATGTTAATTGTAGATAGATGGCCCGTGCTGTTGTTCCGTTGAATTTTAATGCATTCCTTGAGAAAGCAAAGTTGAAAGATGATGGTAGCAATTACACGGACTGGGTCCATAACTTGAGGATTATCCTCATTGCTGCACAGAAGAATTACGTCCTGGAAGCACCGCTGGGTGCCAGGCCTGCTGCAAGAGCAACACCAGAAGTTGTGAACGTCTGGCAGAGCAAAGCTGATGACTACTCGATAGTTCAGTGTGCCATTCTTTACGGCTTAGAACCGGGTCTTCAACGACGTTTTGAATGTCATGGAGCATATGAGATGTTCCAGGAGTTGAAGTTAATATTTCAAGCAAATGCCCGGATTGAGAGATATGAAGTCTCCAATAAGTTCTACAGCTGCAAGATGGAAGAGAATAGTTCTGTCAGTGAGCATATACTCAAAATGTCTAGGTATAACAATCACTTGATTCAACTGGGAGTTAATCTTCCGGATGATAGTGCCATTGACAGAATTCTTCAATCACTGCCACCAAGCTACAAGAGCTTCTTGATGAACTATAACATGCAAGGGATGAATAAGACAATTCCCGAGCTCTTCGCAATGCTAAAGGCAGGGGAGGTAGAAATCAAAAAACAGCATCAAGTGTTGATGGTCAATAAGACCACTAGTTCCAAGAAAAAGGGCAAAGGGAAGAAGAAGGGGAACTTCAAGAAGAATAGAAAGCAAGTTGCTGTTTAGGAGAAGAAACCCAAATCTGGACCTAAGCCTGAGACTGAGTGCTTCTACTGCAAGCAGACTGGTCACTGGAAGCGGAACTGCCCCAAGTATTTGGCGGATAAGAAGGATGGCAAGGTGAACAAAGGTATATGTGATATACATGTTATTGATGTGTACCTTACCAGAGCTCGCAGTAGCACCTGGGTATTTGATACTGGTTCTGTTGCTAATATTTGCAACTCGAAACAGGGACTACGGATTAAGCGAACACTGGCCAAGGACGAGGTGACGATGGGCGTGGGAAACGGTTCCAAAGTCGATGTGATCGCCGTCGGCACGCTACCTCTACATCTACCTTCGGGATTAGTATTAGACCTAAATAAATGTTATTTGGTCCCAGCGTTGAGCGTGAACATTATATCTGGATCTTGTTTAATGCGAGACGGTTACTCATTTAAATCAGAGAATAATGGTTGCGCTATTTATATGAGTAATATCTTTTATGGTCATGCACTCTTAAAGAGTGGTCTATTTTTAATGAATCTCGGTAGTAGTGACACACATATTCATAATGTTGAAGCCAAAAGATGCAGAGTTGATAATGATAGTGCAACTTATTTGTGGCACTGCCGTTTAGGTCATATCGGTGTAAAGCGCATGAAGAAACTCCATAATGATGGACTTTTGGAATCACTTGGTACTTGTGAACCGTGTCTCATGGGCAAGATGACTAAAACACCGTTCTCCGGAACTATGGAGAGAGCAACTAATTTGTTGGAAATCATATATACTGATGTATGTGGTCCGATGAATATTGAGGCTCGTGGCGCATATCGTTATTTTCTCACCTTCACAGATGATTTGAGCAGATATGGGTATATCTACTTAATGAAACATAAGTCTGAAACATTTGAAAAGTTCAAAGAATTTCAAAATGAAGCTGAAAATCATCATAACAAGAAAATAAATTTTCTACGATCAGATCGTGGAGGAGAATATTTGAGTTACGAGTTTGGCCTACATTTGAAACAATGCGGAATAGTTTCGCAACTCACGCCACCCGGAACACCACAACGTAGTGGTGTGTCCGAATGTCGTAATCGTACTTTACTAGATATGGTGCAATCTATGATGTCTCTTACTGATTTACCGCTATCGTTTTGGGGTTATGCTTTAGAGACGGCTGCATTCACTCTAAATAGGGCACCATCGAAATCCGTTGAGACGACGCCATATGAACTATGGTTTGGCAAGAAACCAAAGTTGTTGTTTCTTAAAGTTTGGGGTTGCGATGCTTATGTGAAGAAACTTCAACCTGATAAGCTCGAACCTAAATCGGAGAAATGTGTCTTCATAGGATACCCAAAGGAAACTGTTGGGTACACCTTCTATCACAGATCCGAAGGCAAGACATTCATTTCTAAGAATGGATCCTTTCTAGAGAAGGAGTTTCTCTCGAAAGAAGTGAGTGGGAGGAAAGTAGAACTTGATGAGGTAACTGTACCTGCTCCCTTATTGGAAAGTAGATCATCATAGAAACCGGTTTCTGCGACACCTACACCAATTAGTGAGGAAGTTAATGATAATGATCATGAAACTTCAGATCAAGTTATTACTGAACCTCGTAGGTCAACCAGATTAAGATCCGCACCAGAGTGGTACGGTAATCCTGTTCTGGAGGTTATGTTACTAGACCATGACGAACCTACGATCTATGAAGAAGCGATGGTGAGCCCAGATTCCGCAAAATGGCTTGAGGCCATGAAATCCGAGATGGGATCCATGTATTAGAAAAAAGTATGGACTTTGGTTGACTTGCCCGATGATCGGCAAGCAATTGAAAATAAATGGATCTTCAAGAAGAAGACTGACGCTGACGGTAATGTTACTGTCTATAAAGCTCGACTTGTTGCGAAAGGTTTTCGACAAGTTCAAGGGATTGACTACGATGAGACCTTCTCACCCGTAGCGATGCTTAAGTCTGTCTGAATCATGTTAGCAATTGCCGCATTTTATGATTATGAAATTTGGCAAATGGATGTCAAAACTGCATTACTGAATGGATTTCTGGAAGAAGAGTTGTATATGATGCAACCGGATGGTTTTGTCCATCCAAAGGGAGCTAACAAAGTGTGCAAGCTCCAGCGATCCATTTATGGACTGGTGCAAGCATCTCGGAGTTGGAATAAACGCTTTGATAGTGTGATCAAAGCATTTGGTTTTATACAGACTTTTGGAGAAGCCTGTATTTACAAGAAAGTGAGTGGGAGCTCAGTAGCATTTCTGATATTATATGTGGATGACATATTGCTAATTGGAAATGATATAGAATTTCTGGATAGCATAAAGGGATACTTGAATAAGAGTTTTTCAATGAAAGACCTCGGTGAAGCTGCATATATATTGGGCATCAAGATCTATAGAGATAGATCAAGACGCTTAATTGGACTTTCACAAAGCACATACCTTGACAAAGTTTTGAAGAAGTTCAAAATGGATCAAGCAGAGAAAGGGTTCTTGCCTGTATTACAAGGTGTGAGATTGAGTAAGACTCAATGCCCGACCACTGCAGAAGATAGAGAGAAGATGAAAGATGTTCCCTATGCTTCAGCCATAGGCTCTATCATGTATGCAATGCTCTGTACCAGACCTGATGTGTGCCTTGCTATAAGTTTAGCAGGGAGGTACCAAAGTAATCCATGAGTGGATCACTGGACAGCGGTCAAGAACATCCTGAAATACCTGAAAAGGACTAAGGATATGTTTCTCGTTTATGGAGGTGACAAAGAGCTCATCGTATGGTTACGTTGATGCAAGCTTTGACACTGATCCGGACGATTCTAAATCACAAACCGGATACGTGTTTACATTGAACGGTGGAGCTGTCAGTTGGTGCAGTTCTAAGCAAAGTGTCGTGGCAGGATCTACGTGTGAAGCGGAGTACATAGCTGCTTCGGAAGCAGCAAATGAAGGAGTCTGGATGAAGGAGTTCATATCCGATCTAGGAGTCATACCTAGTGCATCGGGTCCAATGAAAATCTTTTGTGACAATACTGGTGCAATTGCCTTAGCAAAGGAATCCAGATTTCACAAAAGAACCAAGCACATCAAAAGACGCTTCAATTCCATCCGGGATTTAGTCCAGGTGGGAGACATAGAAATTTGCAAGATACATACGGATCTGAATGTTGCAGACCCGTTGACTAAGCCTCTTCCACGAGCAAAACATGATCAGCACCAAGACTCCATGGGTGTAAGAATCATTACTGTGTAGTCTAGATTAGTGACTCTAGTGCAAGTGGGAGACTGAAGGAAATATGCCCTAGAGGCAATAATAAGGTTATTATTTATTTCCTTATATCATGATAAATGTTTATTATTCATGCTAGAATTGTATTAACCGGAAACATAATAGTTGTGTGAATACATAGACAAACAGAGTGCCACTAGTATGCCTCAACTTGACTAGCTCTCGTTGATCAAAGATGGTTATGTTTCCTAGCCATAGACATGAGTTGTCATTTGATTAACGGGATCACATCATGAGGAGAATGATGTGATTTGACTTGACCCATTCCGTTAGCTTAGCACTCGATCGTTTAGTATGTTGCTATTGCTTTCTTCATAACTTATACATGTTCCTATGACTATGAGATTATGCAAATCCCGTTTACCGGAGGAACACTTTGTGTGCTACCAAACGTCACAACGTAACTGGGTGATTATAAAGGTGCTCTAAAGGTGTCTCCAAAGGTACTTTTTGGGTTGGCGTATTTCGAGATTAGGATTTGTCACTCCGATTGTCGGAGAGGTATCTCTAGGCCCACTCAGTAATACACATCACTATAAGCCTTGCAAGCATTGTAACTAATGAGTTAGTTACGGGATGATGTATTACGGAATGAGTAAAGAGACTGGCCGGTAACGAGATTGAACTAGGTATCGAGATACCGACGATCGAATCTCGGGCAAGTAACATACCGATGACAAAGGGAACAACGTATGTTGTTATGCGGTCTGACCGATAAAGATTTCGTAGAATATGTGGGAGCCAATATGAGCATCCAGGTTCCGCTATTGGTTATTGACCGGAGAGGTGTCTCGGTCATGTCTACATAGTTCTCGAACCCGTAGGGTCCGCACGCTTAACATTACGATGACAGTTATATTATGAGTTTATATGTTTTGATGTACCGAAGGTTGTTCGGAGTCCCGGATGTGATCACGGACATGATGAGGAGTCTCAAAATAGTCGAGACATAAAGATTGATATATTGGAAGCCTATGTTTGGATATCGGAAGTGTTCCGGGTGAAATCAGGATTTTTCCGGAGTACCGGGAGGTTACCGGAACCCCCCGGTAACTTAATGGGCATTAGTGGGCCTAGGTGGAAGAGAGGAGAGGAGGCCAGGGCAGGGCCGCACGCCCCTCCCCCCAGTCCGAATAGGACAAGGAGAGGGGGGCGGTGCCCCCCTTTCCTTCCCCCCCTCCACCTCTTCCCCCTCTCTCTCCTAGTCCAACATGGAAAAGGGGGGAGTCCTACTCCCGGTAGGAGTAGGACTCCTCCTGGCGCGCCTCTCCCCTTGGCCGGCCGAACCCCCCCTTGCTCCTTTATATACAGGGGCAGGGGGGCACCTCTAGGCACACAATTGATCATTGATCTCTTAGCCGTGTGCGGTACCCCCTCCACCATATTACACCTCGATAATATCGTAGCGGTGCTTAGGCGAAGCCCTGCGTCGGTAGAACATCATCATTGTCACCACGCCGTCGTGCTGACGAAACTCTCCCTCAACACTCGGCTGGATCGGAGTTCGATTGACGTCATCGAGCTGAATGTGTGCTGAACTTGGAGGTGCCGTGCGTTCGGTACTTGATCGGTCGGATCGTGAAGACGTACGACTACATCAACCGTGTTGTGTTAACGCTTCCGCTTTCGGTCTACGAGGGTACATGGAAAACACTCTCCCCTCTCGTTGCTATGCATCACCATGTTCTTGCGTGTGCGTAGAATTTTTTTTGAAATTACTACGTTCCCCAACAAGTAGATGGGTAAGTCCTATTCATTGTGTCCCTAAGAAAGGAGGTATTACTGTTGTTCCTAATGATAAGAATGAACTTATTCCACAAAGAATTGTTACACGCTATAGAATGGTAATTGATTTTAGAAAATTAAATAAAGCAACTAGAAAGGATCATTACCCTTTGCCTTTTATTGATCAAATGCTTGGAAGATTATCTAAACACACACATTTCTGCTTCCTTGATGGATATTTTGGCTTTTCACAAATACTTGTTTCTCAACCTGATCAAGAAAAGACCACTTTTACTTGTCCTTTTGGTACCTATGCTTATAGACATATGCCTTTTGGTTTATGTAATGCACCTGCTACATTTCAAAGATGTATGATGGCTATATTCTATGACTTTTGTGAAAAGATTGTTGAGGTTTTCATGGATGACTTTTCTGTTTATGGGAAGTCTTTTGATGATTGTTTAAGCAATCTTGACCGAGTTTTGCAGAGATGTGAACAAACAAATCTTGTCTTGAATTGGGAGAAGTGCCACTTTATGGTTAATGAAGGCATTGTCTTGGGTCATAAAATTTCTGAAAGAGGTATTGAAGTGGACCAAGCTAAGGTTGATGAAATTGAGAAAATGCCATGTCCTAAGGAGATTTATCAAATACTTCTCTAAAATTTCTAGGCCTCTCACTAACCTTTTGCAACAGGATATCCCTTTTGTTTTTGATGATGATTGTCTTGAAGCCTTTGAAACACTCAAGAAAGCCTTAATTTTTGCACCTATTGTTCAACCACCTGATTGGAACTTGCGTTTTGAAATTATGTGTGATGCTAGTGATTATGCCATTGGTGCTGTTCTAGGACAATGAGTTGATAAGAAATTGAATGTTACTCATTATGCTAGTAAAACTCTAGATAGTGCTCAAAGAAATTATGCTACTACTGAAAAAGAATTCTTAGCAGTGGTGTTTGCTTGTGATAAATTTAGACCTTATATTGTTGATTCCAAAGTAACTGTTCACACAGACCATGCTGCTATTAAATATCTTATGGAAAAGAAAGATGCTAAATCTAGACTTATTTGTTGGGTTCTCTTGTTACAAGAATTTGATCTACATATCATTGATAGATAAGGAGCTGAGAACCCCGTATCTGATAACTTGTCTAGGCTTGAAAATGTGCTTGATGACCCACTACCAATTGATGATAGTTTTCCTGATGAGCAGTTAGCTGCAATAAATGTTGCTAATAGTACTCCATGGTATGCTGACTATGCTAATTACATTGTTGCTAAATATTTACCACCTAGCTTTACATACCAACAAAAGGAAAAATTCTTCTATGATTTAATGCATTACTTTTGGGATGACCCACATCTTTATAAAGGAGTAGAGGTATTATTAGACGTTGTGTGCCTGAGCATGAACAGGGACAAATCCTATGGAAATGTCACTCCGAAGCTTATGGAGGGCATCATGCTGGAGATAGAACTGCTCATAAGGTATTGCAATCTGGATTTTACTGGCCTACTCTCTTCAAGGATGCCCGTAAGTACGTCTCATCTTGTGATGAATGTCAAAGAATAGGTAATATCGGTAAGCATCAAGAAATGCCTATGAATTATTCACTTGATGTTGAACCATTTGATGTTTGGGGATTTGATTACATGGGACCTTTTCCTTCCTCTAATGGGTATACACATATTTTGGTTGCTGTTGATTATGTTACTAAATGGGTAGAAGTTATTCCAACCAGTAGTGCTGATCACAACACCTCTATTAAAGTGCTTAAGGAAGTTATTTTCCCAAGGTTTGGAGTCCCTAGATATTTAATGACTGATGGTGGTTCACACTTTATTCATGGTGCTTTCCGTAAAATGCTTGCCAAGTATGATGTTAACCATAGAATGGCATCACCCTATCATCCTCAGTCTAGTGGTCAAGTTGAACTTAGCAATAGAGAAATAAAATTAATTTTTCAAAAAACTATCAATAGGTCCAGGAAGAATTGGTCTAAGAAATTAGATGATGCACTTTGGGCTTATAGAACAGCATATAAAAATCCTATGGATATGTCTCCTTATAAAATGGTTTATGGAAAAGCTTGTCATTTACCTCTTGAGTTAGAACATAAAGCATTTTGGGCAGTTAAAGAACTCAACAATGATTTCAAACTTGCTGGTGAAAAGAGGTTATTTGATATTAGCTCATTAGATGAATGGAGAACCCAAGCTTATGAAAATGCAAAATTATTCAAAGAAAAAGTTAAAAGGTGGCATAACAAAAGAATTGAAAAGCATGAGTTTAAAGTCGGAGAATATGTTCTTTTGTACAACTCTCGTTTCAGATTCTTTGCAGGAAAGCTCCTCTCAAAATGGGAAGGCCCATATGTCATCGAGGAGGTTTACCGGTCCGGAGCCATCAAAATAAATAATTCCGAAGGTACTAACCCGAAGGTTGTCAATGGGCAACGAATAAAGCATTATATCTCAGGTACGCCTATTAATGTTGAAAGTAATATTATCCAAACTTTGACACCGGAAGAACGCATAAAAGAGTCCTTCCGGAACACTCCAGAATCGTGAAAATAAGGAGGTACGTGATACGGTAACTAAACGGACTCCAAAAAATCCAAAAAAATATTTTTTATCAGTTTTGGAATTTTTTAGAATTTTGGAAATAAAGAAACTACCAGGAAGCATCCCCGGGTGGGCACAAGACACCAGGGCGTGCCAGGCTTGCCTGGCGGCTTGCCTGGCGCGCCCATGTGGGTTGTGCCCACCTGGGACCCCTTCCGTACTCCGTTTTTCTTGCATGTACTTGTCCTCCAAGATAAAAAATTATATATATACTTCCCGAACCTGTTGATCACCGTATCGCGGAGAAATCCTCTATCCTCTTTTCTTGTTGTTTTCTGCCCAGTTCTAAAAATATGTCGTCTCAAGACTCTGATGGAGAGAGCTATGTCTCACATCTCGTTGCTGACCCAAAACCTATGGGGACCTAACTCCTTATGGTCGAACTACGGATGATGAGGAGGATGCTCACTTAATGAGGATCGATGATTCAAGCTCAGAGGAGGAGGATGTGCCTCTACCTCAACCTGGGGATATGCACGTGAAATTCAAGAAACCATGTCTCCCTAAGAGAGCTAACCGTTCTAAAAATCTATCTATTCCTTCTCGTTTTTGGCAGAAAAGCAAAGGGGATTTATGTGACAAGATCTTGAAGCTGGGGTTGGAAGTCGAGGATTTAAAGGAGGAAATTGCTCTCCTCACCTACAATATAAAAAAGTTGAAGGCACAATTGTCACCACCATCATCTTCTTCACCGCCAAAAGAGAACTGTGTATCGGGTATGGGCACTCTGCTTGGCTTCCGCCAAGCTTGGGGGAGGTGCCCCCGTATCGTATCATCCCACTATCTTTTTGCATTTACTTATCTTAGTTCGATCTTTTTGCTTTAGATGAAATAAAACTTTAGTTCGATCCTTTCTTCTTTGTGAGTTTGCTTAGTGATCTATCATTGTAATCGTGTGCAAGTTATATAATAAAGTTTAGTTTGAGTTTTTTGCTTTCTTTACTTTAATGTTGTAAATAAAGAAAAGAAATAAGAAAGAATGAAAAAGAGACAAGAAATAAATGAAAGAAGGGAAATAAATCAATAAGATCATATACTAATCCTATGGTAGGTGATGGCACCACATATGGAAAGGTATAAGTAGAAAATTTTATTAGAGATTGACAAACATATCATTAGCCAATGATGCAACTCATGAAAGAATTAATAAGGGAAGAGAAGATTCACATATAAATATACCATCGTAGAAATCTTTTGTGATTGTGAGCCCTCATCAAAATATTATATGCCAAAATTGTTGACGTTGGACAAGGAAGACAACTTAATGGTTTATGTTTATGAGTGAGTAGCTATTTCTGGAATCATACCATCCCGTCGTGGACATATAGCTACATAAAATTTCTCACAGCTATAATGTATGGAGGTGCCGACTTGACAAGTGGAGGCAACAACACAAGGTGACTTCCGTTTTGTTGTATTTTCGAGTTCCAGGTCTCAAGACTAGTTGTACCTCGCAATGCGGTGTTTTGATATCATTCTCCTTGTTGAAATATTTGCTTGGAGATTGCTTGAAGTCACTCCTTAAGTTAGAAACCCTTGATCCGGCTCTTCTGGTTAGATCCAGCGATGACGATGCCTACATGTCATTCCACTTTGGAGGCTTGCTTTATAGGAACTTTTAATCGTAGTCTAGATGTTGTCAAGGGTAATCTTAGATGTTGTTTCTCATTGATGTGTGCCTTTGATAGATCTAACATGATTTTTTAGGGTCATGCATTTTTCCTTTGTGGTTGTGTGAATCCTTGATGTCTCGACTTGTTTTTGAAATGTGTTGTTGCAGCGGACGGGTATAATGATCTCCATTTGACCGACTGTTTTTAACATGTGTGCACCACCGAAGGCACAAAAAACAACCGAGAATTTTTATTCCTTGAAGAAAACAGATGAGTCGATATAAATCAACAAACCTAGGACCATGTCATTGTAACCAACACCCCTGATAAGCTACAACCAGCCGCAAGATGAGACATAACAACACACAAAACCCTAACCAAATTTGATGCCTTCCATGCTTGCGCTCAATACACAAGTGAATCAAGCTGTGCAGTAGACTTTGGTCATTCTCATTTTGGAGTAGATGGTGGCTTAACAACAGCCACCAGCCATTTTGCTTGCCGCTTTGCCAATAACACCCCATTCATGGCAATTGATCTCGTACCTTATCTCCCATCAAACAGGCCATATATGGTGTGACCCAAATGATGCCTGGGAGACGGCCCCGTTAGGCCCTAGAGGGACATGCATGGCGTCCTCCAATGAAGTAGAGACATCGAACCCTGAGCTCCACCCATGTTTTGGGACATATGGTACTCTACCCTAGCGAAAAAATATTTTTTTTCTTTCGAACCTGCATCACACCTAGTCAGACCCTGCACCTCCGTAAGCTCAATGAAACCGCCTACATGGCCGTCTCCGTATGTGTGAATAGGCTTAGAATAAGTGTATTTGCTTGCTGGGCGAAACTAGCCCGCTGATGTGCAAGACAAGATAGTAGTGGTGCTTCAAAAAAAGTTGACAGTGCGGTCTCCAAAATCGGCACCAAGGTTCTGCAGCTGCCATTTGGAGAGATGCGTCAGGAAGACACTTTGGAGCTTCTCCGATTGTGGTTGAACAGGATAGTATATAGGTGCTCTTCCCAACAGGTTATTATTTCTTTTTTGACTAAGCGCAGCAACACGATGCCTTCATTTGTATGAAGGAAGGAGATGGTTTTTATTACAAAGTTGCATGGGCGTAGCTAGCAAAGAGAGCCCATGCACACAAGCAAACTGAAGAAACTGTCTTGCTTATCCATGGTTGCCCGTAGCAATTTTGTATGCATTGCATGTGTGTCTCAGTTGGACCTGATTAAGGAAAAACAGAGAAAAAATCATCATCTGCACATTTTTTCACTACTAGGAAACGGCTTATAGGTGGGGCGGGCATGGACTTGCACCCGCCATAGCTATTTTGGAAAATTTGCAGTGGCGGGTGCTATAAACTGCTCGCTACTGGCTATTCACATAACAGTGGCTGGCGTAACTGTGTAATTAGGGAGCCACATCTCCAACACTCCTGCTAATTTCTCCAAAGGCAAAAGGCAACTATGGCAGGCACGTACAACAGGCTCGCCACTAGTGCCATGCTAGTAAGTGGCCGGCAGTTTCTAGCGACCGTCACGGCTATTTATGTGACCCACCCCCATCAGTTTCAAATTTTTGTAGGATTTTGCAGTGTCGTGTCCTATTACACGCCCGCCACAGCTGTATTGGTCACCCTGCCACTTACCAATCAAATATAGTTGTGGCGGGTGTTATCTGCCAATCGTCACTCTTTTGCATGACCTTCTCCATCCGACCGCAGCAAGTCACACCTTGTCCATACGGACATAAATCTTTCTCCCTTTGTCTTTCTCGTTCGCTTCGCCGTCATCGCCAACATCGTGGCGTCCTACTCTGACTCAACCGGCGAGGTCGTGGTCTGTTGCCTCAAACGGCGTCGCGGACCTAATCTTCCCCGTCGCCCACGCCATCCATCGCCTCCTCGAAGTCCTCAGTCTTGCCTTCCAAGGCCACCTCCAACTACTTCCCAATCACAATGTTCCGCACCTTCCTCCGCCTCCAATGTCATCGGCGTCTCCATCAAACTCGCCATCCGCATCCGCCATCGTCCTTGTCCTGCCCGCTATCTCCATCCGCCCTGGTAACCTCACCTCCCCTCTCTCTGTTAATGGAGATTATAGTTGTTCTCATTTATTGTAATTGTACAATAGCAGCATTACGTTAGTGTAGTTAGAATCTGTTATAGGATGTAATGTAATTGTCTCTTGTTATATGATGTACCATTGAATGTCTCTTGTTATATGATGTACCATTGAATCATTGTAATTGGACCTCTTAAATTTGAATGCTTGTGCTAGAGGACTATGTACTGCATATATGAATCAACATATAGTACCATATATTATTCATGATGCAAATATTCATAATGAGTGTCATTGTTTTCGCAAAACATTGATTAAGTTCCGTTTCGCTTAATTACTGGCACTCAATTTGTCCAATTTCTAGGAAAGGTCATGCCAATTTTTTCCGCAATATTTTAACTTTTTATGGGCGAGCTACTTAACTATATTTTCCGTCAGGTGGATAATACTCACTCTTAATCCACAAACTGAGATGAGAGTTGTTCTAAGAGAAGGACACCAACTGTTGTCGTAGGGGGTCATCTTTCTTCTTCTCTTCCTCTTAGACTTTGGTAAAGCAGGAGAAGAAGATGAAGGACGACCATCACCGACAGTCAAAAATACAGTGAGTGAGTGAGTGTACACCATATATAAAACCACTTGAGAGATGACCCGACTGTTGTCTTAGGCGGACGTTCTTCTCCCTCATCCTCCTCTAAGACCTTGGTAAAGCAGGAGGAGAGGGGGAAGAACGACCATCACCGACAGTCAAAACTACAGAGAGTAAGTGAGTGTACACTATATACACGACCACTTACGAGATGAACGAATTTAAGAGCGAGAAATTTTTCACCCAAAGGACAAATGTGGGTTGTTGTCATAATAGTTCTATCTTTTATATTGACTAGCAAAAATGTCCGTGCGTTCCAACGGGACAAAAGAAAGTTATATGCTCAAATGCCGTCACAGAATAAGCATGCCTCAAGAACCCCACCGACACCATACATGTGACGCCCCCGATTTGACCGTACACTAATCATGCACGCAAATGTGTACGATCAAGATCAGGGACTCACGGGAAGATATCACAACACAACTCTAAAACATAAATAAGTCATACAAGCATTATAATACAAGCCAGGGGCCTCGAGGGCTCGAATACAAGTGCTCGATCATAGACGAGTTAGCGGAAGCAACAATATCTGAGCACAGACATAAGGTAAACAAGTTTGCCTTAAGAAGGCTAGCACAAACAGGGATACAGATCGAACGAGGCGTAGGCCTCCTGCCTGGGACCTCCTAACTACTCCTGGTCGTCGTCAGCGGCCTGCACGTAGTAGTAGGCACCTCCAGTGTCGTAGGTGTCGTCGTCGACGGTGGCGTCTGGCTCCTGGACTCCAATATCTGGTTGCGACACTCAGATAGATAGGAAGGGGGGGAAAGAGGGAGAGAAGCAACCGTGAGTACTCAACCAAAGTACTCGCAAGCAAGGAGCTACACTACATATGCATGGGTATATGTGTAAAGGGGCATATCAGTGGACTGAACTGCAGAATGCCAGAATTAAAAGGGGGATAGCTAGTCCTGTCGAAGACTACGCTTCTGGTCATCTCCATCTTGCAGCATGTAGAAGAGAGTAGATTGAAGTCCTCCAAGTAGCATCGCATAGCATAATCCTACCCGGCAATCCCCTCCTCGTCGCCCTGTTAGAGAGCGACCACCGGGTTGTATCTGGCACTTGGAAGGGTGTATTTTATTCAGTATCCAGTTCTAGTTGTCATAAGGTCAAGGCACAACTCCGGGTCGTCCTTTTACCGAGGGACACGGCTATTCGAATAGATAAACTTCCCTGCAGGGGTGCACCACATAACCCAACACGCTCGATCCCATTTGGCCGGACACACTTTTCTGGGTCATGCCCGGCCTCGTAAGATCAACACGTCGCAGCCCCACCTAGGCTCAACAGAGAGGTCAGCACGCCGGTCTAAACCTATGCGCGCAGGGGTCTGGGCCCATCGCCCTATGCACACCTGCACGTTGCGTACGCGGCCGGAAGCAGACCTAGCCCCCTTAATACAAGCGCGAGCTTACGGTCCAATGCGGCGCGCGCCACTCAGTCGCTGACGTCAAAAGAGCTTCGGCTGATACCACGACGTCGGGATACCCATAACTACTCCCACGTAGATGGTTAGTGCGTATAGACCAAATGGCCAGACTCAGATCAAATACCAAGAACTCATTAAGCGTGTTATGTATCCGCGAACGCCGACCAGGGCCAGGCCCACCTCTCACCTAGGCGGTCTCAACCTGCCCTGTCGCTCCGCCATAAAGTAACAGTCGGGGGCTGTCAGGAACCCAGGCCCACCTCTACCGGGGTGGAGCCACCTGTCCTTTCAGCCCCCTCATCAGAATCACTTGCGGGTACTCAACGAGCCGACCCGACTTTAGTCACCACATGTGTCATGTATATAATGTATATAGTATATACCCGTGATCACCTCCCGAAGTGATCACGGCCCAGTAGTATAGCATGGCAGACGGACAAGAGTGTAGGGCCACTGATGAAACACTAGCATCCTATACTAAGCAGTAGGATAGCAGGTAAGGGTAACAATTGTAGAAACAATGACAGGCTATGCATCAGGATAGGATTATCGGAAAGCAGTAACATGCTACACTACTCTAATGCAAGCAGTATAGAGAAGAGTAGGCGATATCTGGTGATCAAGGGGGGGGGCTTGCCTGGTTGCTCTGGCAAGTAGGAGGGGTCGTCGACTCCGTAGTCGAACTGGGCAGCAGCAGTGTCGGTCTCGTAGTCTACCGGAGAGAAGAGGGGGAAGAAACAGTAAATACAATGCAAACACAAGCATGACGATGCGTGACATGACAATGAGCGGTGCTAGGGGTGTCCTAACGCGACAGCAGGTGGTATCGGTGAAGGGGGGACATCCGGGAGGTATTCCCGATGTTACGCGTTTTCGGACAGACGGACCGGAGGGGGAAAGTTGCTAGTTCGATAGGGTAGGGAGGTGTGGTGGACGAACGGACTGCGTATCCGGATTCGTCTCGTCGTTCTTAGCAACTTTCATATAGAAAACATTTTCATCCGAGTTACGGTTTAAAAGATATGAATTTTCAAATTTTATTTGAATTTCTAGAATTAGTTATATTAAGAAAATGAATTATGACGTCAGCATGAGGCAATGTTGACGTCAGCAAGTCAACAGGTCGGCTGACCAGTCAAACCAGACAGGTGGGTCCAGTGGGACCCACATGTCAGTCTCTGTTATTCTAATATCTATTTAAACTAATCTAACAGCATAATTAGAGGGGTGGGCCCCACATGTCAGTGAGTGATTAGTTAAAATAATTATTTTTATTTATAAAACATTTTCCTTTTCTTTTATTTTTGCGGCAGGGCCCGCATGTTAGTGACTGGGCCTGCCCAGTCAACTGGGGCCCGTGGGGGCCACTGGCAGTGACCCAGGGGTGGCCCCAGGTGTGCCACGTCGGCGGCCGGCGCCGGAGCAACGCCGGCGACCAAAACGCACGGCGGCGCGCGCGGGAGGGGCGCGGGTTTCACCCACAGTGGGTTTGCGGGGGCGGGGCTGGGCGCGTTCGACGCGGCTCGACGTCGCGCGTCCAACGGCGGTGGTCGGAGGGGCTGAAACGGCCGGGGACGACCGCTACGGGCTCGCCGGCGGCGAGGTGCTACGGGTGCCCGACGGAAGCTGCGTTAGAGCGCGCGAACGGCCGAACTAACTACCTAGGCGGGCGTGGCACGGTGCGGTCGGGCTAGCGGGCCTATGCCCGTGACCATTTGGTCACCGGAGACCCGCCGGCGGTGAGCTCCGCGGCGTGGCGTTCGGGCGCGCGTGGGGGAGCAGCTACGGAGCGCGAGCGAGCTAACGGAGAGGGGGAGGAGATGCGGGAGCTCACAGCGTAGCCGTAGGGAGTGGCAGCGTGCTCGGGGAGGGCGCGGGGTAGCCGGAATCGGCGACGATCGACGGCGGCCGAAGGTTGAAGACGAGCTCGGGGAGGTCGGTGCGGAGGCGCTCGACTCGTTCCCGAGGGCGTAGTCGACGTAGTCGACGGCGGGAAGTCGTTCGGGCACGTCGTCGGGGCGATCGGGGCACGGTGGCCGCGAGTTCGACGGTGAACGGCGGCGAGCACGCGCGGGCAGAGGAGATCGAAGGGGAGAGAGAGGTGGATCTGCCGGGGGGAGAGGCGGAGAGGCCGAGTGGGTGAGCGGGGTGAGTGGGAGAGAGGCCCGAGGGGGCGGGGGCCGCTGGCGCCCTTATCCTCTCCGGCGTCGGTGCCGGCGAGGGGGTCGGGCGGGAGTGCGCCCCTGTTCCGACCCGGTCG
>NC_057814.1:627791586-627800813 GCF_018294505.1 Triticum aestivum | reverse complement strand
ATTGGCCACGGGTCCAGTAGGGGGGGAGGGCCTTTCCCCTTTTTTTTCTTTTTCTCTGCCTGTGTTCTGTTTTCTGTTTTCTTTTTATTTGTTTATTTCCTTTTCTGTTTTATTTCAGTTAAAAGTATTTAGGTGTTTTATAAAAATGTGTTTTCTCCACCATAATTACTAGTGTATTATTTAGCACCCACTGAACATTTTTGTTTGAGTTTTTGAAAACTTTTATTTTCCTCTTTAATTATATTTGAAGTTTGAACTAGGAGTTTGAAAAGGAAGGTGATCCAAATGTGATCAAGCCCTGTTTAGCAACATGATTAGCTTAATCACAGGGAGTTACTGTAGCATGGTTCTCAGGGTGTTACAAATCTCCTCCACTACAAGAAATCTCGTCCCGAGATTTAGGAGGTAGAAGGAAACAGTGCGGGGTATTCTTCGCGCAGACGATCCTCTCGTTCCCAAGTGGCCTCATCTTCAGAATGGTGCGACCACTGGACTTTGAGAAACTTGATCGCCTTCTGACGTGTGCGGCGTTCAGCTTGGTCGAGAATGCGGACCGGATGCTCCTTATAGGAGAGGTCTTGCTGCAATTCGAGCACTTCATGATCCACAGCTCGGATTGGATCCTTGAAGCAACAGCGGAGCTGTGACACATGGAACACATCGTGAACCTGAGAAAGGTTCGGCGGTAGTTCCAGTTGGTATGCCAGTTTTCCACGCCTTTCGAGGATAGTGAATGGGCCAATATAGCGAGGAGCTAGTTTGCCCTTGATCCCGAAGCGGTGAGCACCCTTCATAGGTGTGACTCGAAGATAAGCCTTTTCGCCAGGTTGATAGACCATGTCTTTATGATGACGGTCATACTGACTCTTCTGACGTGACTGAGCAGTCTTGAGATTCTCGCGAATAATGCGGACTTGTTCTTCGACATCTTGGATAATATCCGGACCGAAGAGTGGACGTTCCCCAGTTTCTGACCAGTTCAGAGGGGTTCGGCACTTTCGTCCATATAACACTTCGAAGGGGGCCATCTTCAGACTAGCTTGATAGCTATTATTATAAGAGAACTCAGCATACGGGAGAGATTCCTCCCATTTCTTGCCGAAGGAAATAACGCAAGCTCGAAGCATGTCTTCGAGAACTTGGTTGACGCGTTCAACTTGTCCTTGCGATTGAGGATGAAACGCAGTACTGAATGACAGATGAGTTCCCATAGCTTCTTGGAAACTTGCCCAGAATCTTGAAGTGAATAAGATACCACGGTCTGAACTGATAACCAATGGAATACCGTGGAGTGAAACAATCCTGGACATATAGAGCGTTGCCAACTGGCTAGCAGTGATCGTTTCTTTGACTGCCAGAAAATGTGCAACTTTGGAAAGCCGGTCAATGACGACAAGAATAGCATCATTACCTTTCTGTGATTTGGGAAATCCAGTGACGAAGTCCATCTCAACATGGTCCCATTTCCATTCAGGAATAGAGATAGGTTGCAGAGTTCCAGCAGGCCTTTGATGTTCTGCTTTGATACGACGGCAAACGTCACACTCAGCAACATAACGAGCAATGTCTTGCTTCATATTAGACCACCAGAATCTCTGTCGGATGTCTTGATACATCTTTGTACTACCAGGATGGATACACAGAGGCGTATCATGAGCTTGTTTCATAACTTCCTGTGTCATATCCAGGTTTTTCTCTGCACATGGCACCACTAGGCGGCCCTTGAAGTATAGGGTGCCATCTTCAGCAATGGTGAAGAATGAGGGCTTTCCTTCTGCGAGGTAGCGCTTAATCTTGTAGGCTTCAGAGTCATACTGCTGTAGCCTTTTGATGCTGTCCTCGAGATCTGGTTTAGCAACTAGGGTATTGAGAGAACCCTGGGTAACAACGTGGAGGTTCACCTTGCCAAACTGCTTAGGAGGGGGAATGAGTGCACCCGGAGGAACAATATGGAGGTTCAGCTTCCTGAATTCCTCAACAAGCGAGGGCTGAACTTTGTGAACCTGAAGGTGGTTGCAGTAAGACTTGCGGCTCAAGGCATCAGCCATTACATTAGCCTTGCCTGGCGTATAGGAAATACCCAAGTCAAAGTCTGCAACAAGCTCCATCCATCTCTGCTGGCGGAGGTTCAGATCTGGCTGAGTAAACAGATACTTCAGACTTTGGTGGTCAGTGAAGATCTCGCAACGATTACCGAGAAGGTAATGTCGCCACTGCTTCAGCGCATGAATGACTGCAGCAAGTTCGAGGTCATGAACTGGGTAGTTCTCTTCGTGAGGGCGCAATTGTCCAGAGGCATAAGCAATCACTTTGCGGTCTTGCATTAGGACACAGCCTAATCCTTGACGGGAAGCGTCGCAGTAGATGACGAAGTCCTTCTTAGTATCAGGTGGAGCTAGAACTGGAGCAGAGGTCAACTTGTCTTTGAGTGCCTGGAAACTTTCCAGACATTTGTCTGTCCATTGGAACTTGACACCCTTATGCAACAGGTTAGTCAGAGGCCTGGCGATCTTGGAGAAGTTCTCGACAAATCGACGGCAATAGCTGGCGAGACCGAGAAAACTTCTGACTTGCTTAACGTTCTTGGGAGGAGTCCAATCAAGAATAGCCTGAACTCGCTCGGGGTTGACGGCAATACCATCCTTAGAGATGACATGCCCAAGATAGGTTACCTCCGGTAGCCAGAATTCACATTTGGAGAACTTGGAATATAGTTGATGTTCTCGTAGCTTTTCCAGCACAAGTCGAAGATGTTCGGCATGTTCTTCTTCGTTCTTGGAGAATATTAGGATATCATCCAGATAAACCACGACGAACTTGTCGAGGTAATCCATGAATATGTAGTTCATCAGACGAGAGAAGGTGGCTGGAGCATTGGTTAAACCGAAAGACATGACGGTGTACTCGTATGAACCATAGCGAGTCACGAAGGCGGTCTTTGGGATATCCTCTTCGCGAACACGGATCTGGTGGTAGCCCAACCTCAAGTCGAGCTTAGAGAACACTGACGAACCCGCCAGTTGATCATACAGATCATTGATCCGAGGAAGAGGGTATTTATTCTGAATGGTAGCTTGGTTTATAGGACGGTAGTCTTGAACCAATTGGTTAGTCCCATCCTTCTTCTTGACAAAGAGAGAAGGTGCTCCCCAAGGAGAGCAACTTGGGCGAATGAATCCTTTGCGAAGAGACTTGTCGATTTCCTCCTTAAGCTCAAGGAGTTCACGCGGCGGCATTTTGTAGGGTCGCTTGGCTATAGGAGTGGTGCCTGGTTTCAAGTCGATGATGAATTCGACAGCTCTAGCAGGGGGAATCCCCGGAAGTTCTTCAGGGAAGACGTCGAGGAATTCACGCACGACGGGAATGTTTTCAATGCCCTCGAGTGGTGCAGCGTTCAAGGCATTCAATGCGTAAAGCCTTGCCTCGGCATTTTGCACCAGATGAGCTTGGTAAGCAACTATTTCATCAGAAGGGTGTAGCAGATGGACGGTCTTAGTGGCGCAAACTATAGAAACAGTATGCGCTTTCAACCAATCCATACCCAAAATGAGGTCGATGTTAGACGACTTCAGGATAATGGGAGAGGCATAGAATTCCAGCCCTTCGATTTCCACGGGGACATCGATGCCAACCAAGGAGGTTTGACACTGTCCCACGGGGGTTTTGACCTATACAGAGGTGTTCATCTCCTCACATTTAACGTCGTGCTTGTATGCAAAATCTTCTGACATGAATGAATGCGATGCACCTGTATCAAATAAAACGGATGCTGGTACTGAATTTACGAGGAGTGTACCCATCACAGTAGCAGGCTGGTCTTGAGCTTCGTTGAGATCAACGTGGTTGGCATGAGCACGACCATAAGGCTTAGCATTGTTGCTGCGGGGCTGGTTGTTACCACGGCCCGTTGCTGGAAGGGCAAGTTGATTCTGATTCTGATGGCAGTCCCTGGCACGGTGACCGGGTTGTCCACACTTGTAGCACAGACCATTATTGGGAGTGGGAACCGGAGCTTGGGATGGTGGAGCTGGAAGTCTTGTCTGCCTAGATGGTGGTGGAGGCAGACGAGGTGCAGCATAGGTCTGCCTTGGGGCAGATGCATTTGGGCGGTACGTGCTGTTCGGGATCCATATCTTACGCTTCTGTGCGGGCGAACCCGAAGATGAGCCCGTGTCATGGTTGCGCCTGTGAGAGCTCTGGTATTCCTGCAGACCAGTTTCGACATTGATGGCCTTGTTCACCAAGGTGGCGAAATCAGCAAAGTCATGCACTAGAAGTGCGAGCTTGATGTCATCTTGAAGGCCATCACGGAACTTCTCCTGTCTGCATGCATCAGTTGCAATGTCTTCTTCAGCATAGCGGGACAAGTCCAGAAACTCCCGCTGATAAGCTTCGACAGATTTGTTGCCTTGGGTGAGGTTGCGGAACTCACGCTTCTTCCGGTCCATGACTCCTTGAGGAATGAAGCGGGCACGGAAAGCAGCTTGGAAGTCTGGCCAGGTGATGATTGTTCCAGCTGGCAGAGTACGCCTGTGGCTGTCCCACCATTGAGCTGCGGGTCCCTTCAAGAAGAAGGAAGCAAAATTGACATAGCTGGCAGGGGCTACATCAGCAGACTCCATCTCATAGGTGATGTCACGGAGCCAGTCATCAGCATCCAGAGGCTGAGTTGAGCTGCGGTAGATGGTTGGGTTGAGGCGTATGAAATCTTGAAGAGTCACTTGAGCTGGCTGTTGGTTCAAATTGGGGCGAGGAAACTGAGCCATCATAGTTTCCATGAATTGGCGGTTCAGTTCAAACTGTTGGATCATACCAGCCATGTACTCAGGTGGTGGAGGGGCATCACCACCACGACCACGACCACCTGGTCTAACCATCCTGCTAATATACAACAGGGGTAGTTCAGCATTTAGAAAATTTGCAATGACAAGAATCATTCATGATGAAACATGCATAATGAAAGGAGCACGATAGCTACTACATAGTAGTCGGCATAGCTTACAAAAGGGGTCATGCATAGAGTTCAGTACACAGAGTTCAGTACATAGACTAAAACATCATAGGCGGCACACAGGCTCGCGGCGAATGCCTTTAACACTACAAACAAGCCTACATCAGTCCCAAGAGGTACTGTGGAGGTAATCATAGCCCGACAGCTGGTAGTGAGGCAACGGATAGCCCTCCACGTCAGCAGACTGGGGGCCGCAGATACTCAGGTGTAGAGCCCGACGCTCAGGTGGCAGAAGAGGACCAAGTGCGGGAGAGTAGCCTCCCACCTCTGGCCAACCGACACCGTGGGGCATCACGGTCCTGGCTGGGTAGATCGCAGTACGCGGTACCTGTCCAGATCGGACAAAGGGGTGCAGCAGCGTCAGAGCACGGTAAAGGTGCTGACGGGTGGTGTACATCTCGTGGCGAAGAGCTCGGTTAGCTCGATCCAGCCCATCAGCATGCAGAACCAGGTGCTGATGGTAGAAGGGCTCTCGGGTGACAGTGGAGTAGGCAGCAGTATAGTATCCCTCCGCACCATCATCGGATGCAATAGCAATGTGCCTGAAAGGGGAGGTGTCCAACTCCCGATACTCTCCCCGAAGACGTGTCAGAGCAGCATAGGCAGCATCGTGGACAGCCATATCGATGGTCACACCAACACCATGTGCGGTGTGCAGCACAGTAGTGGAGTCATACTCCCGAGAGTAGAGGTGGACGATGGCACGGTACTGCTCCTGGTTAAAGTCCTGTTACTCCTCGTAGACGGTGTACTCAGGGTGCCAGCGATAACCCAGATAGGTCATCATCTCAGCTAGCACCGCAGGTGATCCCGAGGCACCAATGGCCGTCGTGTGGCGAACGACCTGCCTCGTCGGTTCCATCTGAAAGCAAAGACGTTTCAAAGGAGTCAAATGACAGTGTGTGAATTGTTCAAAATACTACTCTAAGAAACATCTATGGTTTATCCAACTTTGGGGTGAATGCGGTCACGGGATCCTAGTGTTAAAGTTAGTAAATTCGTTTAACCCGAGTAGAAGAGAGTCCAGAGTCCCAGAGTAAAGGTCGAGGAGTAAAACATACTAGTACCACCCAATGGCGACGTGGGCCCGTAAGACACACAGCCATGTTAGTAAAAGTTTGGTAATGTCTAGACTCGACTTCGGCCAAGGAGTGTGGAAAGGGGGATTCCTACAGGCAGTCGGCTCTGATACCAACTTGTGACGCCCCCGATTTGACCGTACACTAATCATGCACGCAAATGTGTACGATCAAGATCAGGGACTCACGGGAAGATATCACAACACAACTCTAAAACATAAATAAGTCATACAAGCATTATAATACAAGCCAGGGGCCTCGAGGGCTCGAATACAAGTGCTCGATCATAGACGAGTTAGCGGAAGCAACAATATCTGAGCACAGACATAAGGTAAACAAGTTTGCCTTAAGAAGGCTAGCACAAACAGGGATACAGATCGAACGAGGCGTAGGCCTCCTGCCTGGGACCTCCTAACTACTCCTGGTCGTCGTCAGCGGCCTGCACGTAGTAGTAGGCACCTCCAGTGTCGTAGGTGTCGTCGTCGACGGTGGCGTCTGGCTCCTGGACTCCAATATCTGGTTGCGACAATCAGATAGATAGGAAGGGGGGGAAAGAGGGAGAGAAGCAACCGTGAGTACTCATCCAAAGTACTCGCAAGCAAGGAGCTACACTACATATGCATGGGTATATGTGTAAAGGGGCATATCAGTGGACTGAACTGCAGAATGCCAGAATTAAAAGGGGGATAGCTAGTCCTGTCGAAGACTACGCTTCTGGTCATCTCCATCTTGCAGCATGTAGAAGAGAGTAGATTGAAGTCCTCCAAGTAGCATCGCATAGCATAATCCTACCCGGCAATCCCCTCCTCGTCGCCCTGTTAGAGAGCGACCACCGGGTTGTATCTGGCACTTGGAAGGGTGTATTTTATTCAGTATCCAGTTCTAGTTGTCATAAGGTCAAGGCACAACTCCGGGTCATCCTTTTACCGAGGGACACGGCTATTCGAATAGATAAACTTCCCTGCAGGGGTGCACCACATAACCCAACACGCTCGATCCCATTTGGCCGGACACACTTTTCTGGGTCATGCCCAGCCTCGTAAGATCAACACGTCGCAGCCCCACCTAGGCTCAACAGAGAGGTCAGCACGCCGGTCTAAACCTATGCGCGCAGGGGTCTGGGCCCATCACCCTATGCACACCTGCACGTTGCGTACGCGGCCGGAAGCAGACCTAGCCCCCTTAATACAAGCGCGAGCTTACGGTCCAATGCGGCGCGCGCCACTCAGTCGCTGACGTCAAAAGAGCTTCGGCTGATACCACGACGTCGGGATACCCATAACTACTCCCACGTAGATGGTTAGTGCGTATAGACCAAATGGCCAGACTCAGATCAAATACCAAGAACTCATTAAGCGTGTTATGTATCCGCGAACGCCGACCAGGGCCAAGCCCACCTCTCACCTAGGCGGTCTCAACCTGCCCTGTCGCTCCGCCATAAAGTAACAGTCGGGGGCTGTCAGGAACCCAGGCCCACCTCTACCGGGGTGGAGCCACCTGTCCTTTCAGCCCCCTCATCAGAATCACTTGCGGGTACTCAAGGGGGGGCCTTGCCTGGTTGCTCTGGCAAGTAGGAGGGGTCGTCGACTCCGTAGTCGAACTGGGCAGCAGCAGTGTCGGTCTCGTAGTCTACCGGAGAGAAGAGGGGGAAGAAACAGTAAATACAATGCAAACACAAGCATGACGATGCGTGACATGACAATGAGCGGTGCTAGGGGTGTCCTAACGCGACAGCAGGTGGTATCGGTGAAGGGGGGGGGGGACATCCGGGAGGTATTCCCGATGTTACGCGTTTTCGGACAGACGGACCAGAGGGGGAAAGTTGCTAGTTCGATAGGGTAGGGAGGTGTGGTGGACGAACGGACTGCGTATCCGGATTCGTCTCGTCGTTCTGAGCAACTTTCATATAGAAAACATTTTCATCCGAGTTACGGTTTAAAAGATATGAATTTTCAAAGTTTATTTGAATTTCTGGAATTAGTTATATTAAGAAAAATGAATTATGACGTCAGCATGAGGCAATGCTGACGTCAGCAAGTCAACAGGTCGGCTGACCAGTCAAACCAGACAGGTGGGTCCAGTGGGACCCACATGTCAGTCTCTGTTATTCTAATATCTATTTAAACTAATCTAACAGCATAATTAGAGGGGTGGGCCCCACATGTCAGTGAGTGATTAGTTAAAATAATTATTTTTATTTATAAAACATTTTCCTTTTCTTTTATTTTTGCGGCGGGGCCCGCATGTCAGTGACTGGGCCTGCCCAGTCAGCAGTTGACTGGGTCAACCCAGTCAACTGGGGCCTGTGGGGGCCACTGGCAGTGACCCAGGGGTGGCCCCAGGTGTGCCACGTCGGCGGCCGGCGCCGGAGCAACGCCGGCGACCAAAACGCACGGCGGCGCGCGCGGGAGGGGCGCGGGTTTCACCCACAGTGGGTTTGCGGGGGCGGGGCTGGGCGCGTTCGACGCGGCTCGACGTCACGCGTCCAACGGCGGTGGTTGGAGGGGCTGAAACGGCCGGGGACGACCGCTACGAGCTCGCCGGCGGCGAGGTGCTACGGGTGCCCGACGGAAGCTGCGTTAGAGCGCGCGAACGGCCGAACTAACTACCTAGGCGGGCGCGGCACGGTGCGGTCGGGCTAGCGGGCCTATGCCCGTGACCATTTGGTCACCGGAGACCCGCCGGCGGTGAGCTCCGCGGCGTGGCGTTCGGGCGCGCGTGGGGGAGCAGCTACGGAGCGCGAGCGAGCTAACGGAGAGGGGGAGGAGATGCGGGAGCTCACAGCGTAGCCGTAGGGAGTGGCAGCGTGCTCGGGGAGGGCGCGGGGTAGCCGGAATCGGCGACGATCGACGGCGGCCGAAGGTTGAAGACGAGCTCGGGCAGGTCGGTGCGGAGGCGCTCGACTCGTTCCCGAGGGCGTAGTCGACGTAGTCGACGGCGGGAAGTCGTTCGGGCACGTCGTCGGGGAGATCGGGGCACGGTGGCCGCGAGTTCGACGGTGAACGGCGGCGAGCACACGCGGGCAGAGGAGATCGAAGGGGAGAGAGAGGTGGATCTGGCGGGGGGAGAGGCGTAGAGGCCGAGGGAGTGAGCAGGGTGAGTGGGAGAGAGGCCCGAGGGGGCGGGGGCCGCTGGCG